>NC_056546.1:22854349-23157220 GCF_910596095.1 Thunnus maccoyii | reverse complement strand
CCGACTAGTCCCCATTTTTCATTTGTTCTTTCTCATCTTCTTTTGTTCTCGCTCTGGTATCTTCTCTCACCAAGTTAGATGTTTTATGCAGTGTGTACTATTCTTTCTCCATGTCAAAGAGAATGGAAAGATTATAGCGAAGTGTTTCACATCAGCTGCTTCCTTGTTTTTGTAATCAAACATCTGCATTCTGTCAACATTTTACATCCTTTCGGAGCTCAAAAGAAACACCACTTTCTGGTTATAAACCAGTGTCTGCGTTATTTTTTCCTCTATAAAGTTAAAGCTGTCATTCTTGCTCTATAACCAGTGTCCCTCAGGATTTTTTTGTTGTTTTGTTTTTACTGTGTGGGGGACATAGTTGTTGGATCCTCAACAAAACACAGCCAACCTAAATTGCTACACCGCATGCAATCAAGGTGAAGGTTTTCAAATAAATTCTACAGCTTATGTTTTTCTCCAAATTGAAACCTTTTTTTTTTTTTTTTTCTCCAGAGAACAAACAGCCAACCGAGTGTGGGTGATTTTGAGTGTGTCATCAGTGTGTCATCAGTTTGTCCCAGATAGTGTTTTTGCACGTGTTCTCTCCAGTGGTTGAGAGCGTGACTCAGTCTCAGGGTAGGAGAGACCGTTTCTGTATTTACCTGTAAAACATTTAACAGTAACCTAGCTGTTAATTCGCTTTGACAGAAAAATGGCCGGGACGGCAAACAGAAATAAGCTATTACAGGAGAAAGAGTTCCTTTTCACCTGGATGACTATAAGATGCAGGGGTAATATGGCAGCACTGGATGCTTTGATTACAAGTCAGTTTGTCACCAGTAAGAAAGAACCCCTTGGTAGTTAATTAAAGAAAAGTGTTACGTTGCCCAAGCATTCATTTCCCTCCCTGAGCACCATAAAATTGAAGCTATTATAAGTCTTTATAAGACTTTGACTTCAGGAACTTTTTTGGTTTTTTCATTATCACGTCGTGACTTGTACAGTAATTGTGTCTAGCTGAGTCATGATAAAGAGTAGGCACTGGTGGTGCCTTCTGTTGTTTTGTTGTTGATGCCCACTACTTCTGTCAATGAAAAACAGGACACTTTCATACCTTAACACGCATATTTATCTATCCTTATTCCACGCTTTATTTTGAGATGCTTCAGCATCGTGTGGCATAATATTGATCGGTACAGTATTTGTAAAGGAAAGCCTCTATAGCATATGAAATTCTGAAGTCCATTTCCGAGCAGCAGATTGGATTGTTTGGCAGTGTTTCGCTCGCTCCATACAGAGAGACACTAGAGCTTTACCTGGGGATTTAAAGCCTTATCTTCATGACGGCTGCAAATTCATTGCTCAAAGATTTGCATACCCCAAAGGTTTCACAGTCCTTTCAGGATGATAGAAGATGTTCATATCTCTGTCAGGAAACCAACGGAAACTCTCCTAAAAAGTTTTATCCTATCATCCATTGCATACACACTGAAGGTGAGCTGACACTTTATGTCTTCACATCAGCACTCTTGTCTGGTGGCGCAGCCTTACTTACACCCAGCGGTGTCATGCTTGTTTATCACTCGGCTGCCACAGATATTTTCGATTCATTGTCCTGTTTTCCTTTACACTCAAACATGAAATGCCTGAGAGTATGAGGTTTTATAGTAGAAGGAAAAGGTGTATTTAATGCTGTTGGGATCGCACTTTTTTAACTCCCTGTTGAGTTGCTACATTGAAGATGTGACTTGTGAACCTCACAGCATCATTTTTCTTGAAGTCTGTCCTTTAATTATATGGAGGATGATCATGGACTTCTGATGAATTTTTAAACGTTCACACAGGTGGTCTCATTACTTAGAGGGTACAACTACAATGATTCACTGATGAGGGTAGAGGACTGTAGGGCTTCCCCCTCAAAGTCGATGAGTTGAATCATCTGTTGGAGAACCTCAGTCGACTGAGATTCTTCATGTTGAGCAGTTGTTTTTTTTTTGTCAGTCAAATCTTCAATTGCAAGTGTTTAATTTATTCATTTATTCATTTATACTTAAGATTTATTTATTTTATGTTTAAAGAAAAATTGTTTTCATCTAAAAATAATTCCAATCTTAAATAATTTTGTTTGTTAATTTATTCTTGTTTCGATGTATTTATTAGTTTTTATGTTTATTTTTAAATGCTCAGATACGGTCCCATGACTCTGTTGCATTTGACTATGTTAATGTGGTCGAAATCATCACTGAAGCTCATGCCAGTGGATTTTCTGATACAGACTATCTGCCAGATAGTCTTTAGGAAAAAAAAGGAACGAATAGTCGAATCTTCATATTGAACAGCCAAATTCAATTCAATTGATGCAATTGTGAGTCGGGCACAGCCCTAGAGGACAGTAATTCTTACAATTTGTGTATGTAAATAGTAGAAAATAACCCAAACAGGCAGGTTGCCTAAAATAAAGACATGCTGTGAAAACTGTTAAATAGATGTTAAGTTTTACTTCAATAGCAGTTTTCAAATACATCACTTCACATGAGGACAAATGTACAGCTCTCACTTCTTCTTTTTCTTCTCACTGCCTCTCATTAAATATGTTGCAGGGTAGTATGGGTAGTATCGCCTGCATCGCCTGGAAAGGTGACACCCTGGTGCTTGGAGACGTGGATGGCAATCTCAACTTCTGGGACCTCAAAGCTCGTTTGTCCAGGTAATGGCTTAGCTTTAAGATTTTATGCAAGTTTTTAGACCCTGTAGCTACAGTATTGTATACTACATTACTGCTGACCATTCTTCAAAACACTTTACACCTGCATGGGAACACAGAAGATGATAAACAGACTGTATTACCTTGTAATAATAAAGTAACTTCAACAAAAATAAACCTGGCTAGAATGTTCATAGACTAATTAGCTAGTTTCTTACTGTACAAAAAGAATGAAAAAATGTACCTTAAGGAGAAAAAATAATCAGAAATCTTAAAATATACAGTAAAGTTTACATCAGATAATGGCTGGTACTGATATAAAACAAGTGCGCAGTGTCATAAATGATCTAAGATGTACTTGTTGTTGATGTTTTCAGGGGAATACCAACACACCGTGGCTGGGTGAAGAAAATTCGCTTTGCACCAGGGAAGGGCAACCAGAAGCTTCTGGTCATGTACACAGATGGAGCAGAAGTCTGGGACACCAAAGAAGTGAGGCTCCACACATTATGAATTCCCAGCATGCGTCACCTGATGGCACTGCATAACTCAAATAAAATGAAAGAATCTGCTACGGTCTGCAGGGTTCATAGCGGTGGTTTACGGTTTAACAGATTTACTGTGGCAGAAATAATGTGTTCCTGTAGCACTCTAATCACTAAAGCACCACAATATTGTGGTGGGGTATATTTTCCTAATGTCCTCTCTCAAACTAACGCTGTAGTATATTCACTGTAATAGTCCTGTTGTGTTAAAGAATCATTACAGTGTGCTGTACAAACACACATACACGAGCCCTAAAAGCTTTCCGCTGACATATATAAGCTCAACCATAGCAGGATGGATGATCCTGATTCGTCTAAGCGGCGTGCATCCACGCTTCTTCTCTAACTTTGTTTACAGAAGTTGCCGTCGTGCAGAAAGTCTTCTCTCTGCACAGTCTTCATTACACCTCGTCTATGAATCCTTCCAGCTATTTCCTGACCCTGTTCATCATTCGATCTAATGTCATTGACTGGATTTTATTTGTTTGTTATCTGTATCCACGCCAGCATATTTGTTAGGTAACCCAGCGGCAATGAGTGTAGAGAATTGAAGAGAGGATGAATGTGGACACGGATAAATACTCCGGTGTATTGAACAGTGTAGGGTGGAAGGAGGTGGTCCCACTGGAGCTCTATTGTCTGGGTGGAGGGATGGGTTTTCTTTAGGGGAGCTGCGATAAGACACAGTTTTCAGTCCCCGGTCGTAAAAGCCAGACAACAGATGGATCAAGCTGCAGAGGGAAACAAGCAACAGCTATTGAGCGGGAAAGAGAGGGAGGAGCAGGAGAGAATGAAGGGGGAGAGGACGTGCAGGAGAAATCTCTAAAATGCTTCAACGCTCTGCTGACAGCTGGGTTGCACTAACTCTCATACAGCCCCATAAAAAGCCAGAGAGTGGTTTTTAGAACACCTCCTGAAAAGGCTGTTTGTCCACTGAGTCTTCCCTTCTGCGTCCTGCTGTACTCAACATAAATTAGTTTAGCGTGCTGTGTGGGCCATCCTCTGCTTTCAATCCAGCAGGCTGTTATTGAATCCAATCATCCCATGTTGTGTCTTCTTTGTGCAGAATACTGGTTCATTTCTCACCACATCCTCCTAGAGTTGTCGAAGATGCTTTTAAAGAAACTTTTAGGTGACAGTTTGAATTGAACTACCTCGGCAGGTCCAAATGGTCAGCAGCATGCGGATTGGTCGCAACGTGAACTACCGCATCCTAGACATCGACTGGTGCACATCAGACAAAGTCGTGCTAGCCTCAGATGACGGCTGTATCCGCGTGCTGGAGATGGCCATGAAGTCTGCAAGCTACCGTATGGATGAACAAGATCTGACCGGTGAGCCAGGGATGGAGGGATGAGTGTCATGTTTGTTTTTTTAATTCTACGTAGGGAGCTAGACATTGAAATGAAGGTGTAGTGCATAACAAGGTTCTGCTTTTTAAATGATTATTCAGTTACATAATGACACATGATGTAACTCTTCTCATGGTCTAATACTTTGCTCTGTTTGGTTTGTGGGGAATATGTCCAGATTCAGTGTGGTGTCCTTACCTGCTGATGCCCCGAGCTTCCCTCACCCTCAAAGCTTTCCTCTTGCTGCAGCCCTGGTCAGGAACCTTCACCATGGACATCACTCAAGTGTAAGTCTCACCGCTGAATAACTGACCCCAAAATATGTTCACTTGAGTCCCTTGAGTGTAACAGTAAGACAAACACATTCATTCAATTCAGAGTTTCTCTTTCACTTGACCTGCATGTGTTTGGAGTGTGGCATCCGGGAGGAGTAAAAACATGTTATCAGCTTTATTTTTCATTTTCTTCTACTATGTGTGCACAAAGACATACTGTGAGAGAATATAGAAGAATAAAACAGCATGGTATGAATAGATGCTCATATTTTTTGTGCTATGAGTGCCCTGAGCCAGTCTGAAAGATCAGTATCGGGGCTGACCAATGCATTTTATAATGAATTCTTTCAGCTGCGTAAATCTCAATCCAATTCCAAACTGTTGTTTATTTCTAGCTCATTGCAGTTTGGTACACCAGCAGTAAAAAATTACCCATTATGCTCCATTGAAACACTGGCAGAATTCCCTAAAGCAAAGCATTGAGAGTGAACAGAATTGAAGTGAACAGAGCAGCACATTGATAGTAGCTAGTAGTTTCAATTATTGATATCCACATAGCCTGCACCAGCGATTGAGCAGAGCTGCTTCAGGTTAAACTGTAGTTGAACCTGTGGACTGTACATTGTTGAACCTGGAGCTATAGACATGCAGTCTATCTTCAATTAAACCTTCCTGCCAGAGCTGTTACAGACTGACCTTTCATCACAAATGTCACATAATGTCACATTAAACACTACAAATTCAGCTATGAAACATATCTAAAATTGTTTAGCTTCATCATAATTTCATAAGAAAAATTTCAAAACTGTTCCACTTTGCATTTGAAGCTTGTTTTAGTTCAGTTTTAAGTTACAAACTTATAATTAGTTGGGAGCAGGAATGGTCAAATAGTTTAAGCTAACCGTGTAGCGATATATGAAATACAAGTTAAATTGTTAATGGATCTAGAACAACTAATTGTTCTTTGGAATCAGGATGGATAAATTATTGCCAAACCACCCAAGCATTCAGTTTAACTTAATAAAAGAAAAAGCGCAATTTGCTAGTTTAAGCAACACCCCCATGTAAACAAGTCAACATGGGAGTCAACAGAGGCCATCCTGAGAGAGAGGGATTCTGTTTTTGTTTTTCAGACTGCTACATCTGTGTTTAACTATAGCCTGGTATAATTATGCCCTATTTAACTGAGCCCTAATTGCAGCACTGCTTTCTTCCATTAAACACACACAGCTGCCTTATCATAAGTCAGGCAGCGATATGAGCAGCACTCACAGGGTACTACCTGACCTCAGCATAAATGTTAAAATAGAGTTATCTATTATTGCATGACACCACAGATCGACTTCTCTTAACAAGCAGGTTCTCAGCTTCTCATTTAATATCAGGTCAGGTTTTATTTCAGGGAGACGTGGTGAGCCGTTTGACAGAGTTTGATCCCTCTGTTTCAGAGACTACAATGAGAAAGTTGAGATAAAAGGCCTGATCCAGGAGCAGCTCAACTCCTTGTCTAAGTGAGTTATTACGCTATTTCTCTTTAAAGTCAATGATTACATGCTGTAGCTCAACCTACAATATTTAATATTAATGTTATGATGCAAGCACCAACAATCAGATTTTGATGCATGTGAGTGTATGTGTGTTCGCTAGTATATCTGTCCCAAGTGTCAGTTTGTGTTTATGTACTTTTGTCTTGCAGTCAGAGACTCAAGGGTCCTTTGTATTTAGACAGCAGGCCCAAAGAGCATGTAGTCTGTGGGTTGACAGATAAGAGGAATCTTCAGTAACAGCCACACTGGGCCTGCTGTGTTTGAGAAATGGAATTGGCTCTTACTGCGTTTTTATTGTCTGTCTCTGATTGGCTCCCCAGTGATATGAAGAGTGTGCTACAGGACCCAGAGCTCAGCCTGCTGCAGCGCTGCCTCCTGGTGTCACGGTGAGTTACAACTCAGCATGGAGTTACAGTAAGACTGTTTGCTGTCTGCACAGACCTAACTGTTGTCTTGAGGGTTTGCTGGTACCTCAGCACCATTATTTTAACATTCACACAGTGCAGCTGTGTCAAAGACTCACGAAAGACGAAGTTACTGAGTTCTAACAAAAGTTAGGGGAAAAAAGCTGCTATGCTAGAGGTGGGCTGGAACCACAGACACTACAGAGTAATGTACTATTAATGAAGAAACTCAGAAGGCATCGTAAACTTCTCTTTGACTTGGACTTAATATATTTGCTTCCAGTAATGTCTTCCTGTCTGTTCTTATGAATATTTTGTTCAGGCAATGGAGTGGGTCTATTTGTTACAATGAACTAAAGCCAATCTGTGTTGGAAGTTGAGCATATTCTTAGCCTTGTTGTTCACTGATTGATCAGGTCATCATTAAACTGAGCAAGACATCATTAGATGGAGGAGGACTATTCTCTCTGCAAGAGTCTGTGTCTTAATGGTACACTTATAGGATAGATTCACAATTTTTCAAATCTGTCCTCAAACAACAGTTGGATGCTCAAATGAGCAATGACACATGTTTTTCTTGCTGTAATCATTCCTTCTGTTAATACTGACCATTAAGAGATCCCTTCATGATTGACTTACAATGTAAGTGATGGGGGCCAAAATCCACAGCCCTTCTTATGTGCAAAAATGTATTTAAAAGTTTATCTGATGCTAATATGAAGCTTCAGATGTCCAAATTAGTCAAATCAAGTAGATATTTTTCAAAGTTAAAGTCTTTTTAGTGCCAAAGTCCCTCTTTTTGTTGTGATCCTCCCACTGCAGCTGAACAGGGAAACACTGTCCGTCGGGACACAAAGAGGGAATTTTATACTAAGATACTGTAACTGTGGCAGATATCCACTTTTATCCACTATTTGACTCAGACTGCTGAAGCTTCGTATTAACTTCAGATAAACTTTTAAATGCATTTTTGCTCAAAATGAGGATTGTGGATTTTGGCACCCATCACTTGTATGAACAGGAGGAATGATAACAGTCAGCAAAACCTGCTTCAATGTTCACATAGGCAACTAACCTTTAAAATTCCTCATTAAATTTTTTACAACTGTTATTTGGTAAATATTAATGTAGAAAAATAGATTTAATTTTGAATATGTAATGTATTTAGAGTGAAAGATAAGCATGATGGATATAAGATTATGAGTCCAAAGTGCAGTACAATAATCTTATTTTTAAAATTGTCTGCCAGAACAATAGGGTTTATTTTTGGTGTAACTGTACAGCTGTGTATTCTCTATCTCCGCAAAAAAGCATGACATGAGAGTCGATGTCAGCAACTCTGATCTTGTCTGTGCTCCGGCTCTCATTTCCCTTGAGTATCTGACAAATCTAGAACAGCCAGTATGAGCAGAAATGCAATATTGCCTGTGTGTTTGCATCTTGTTATTAAAGCTATGATTTACCTGGAAAGTCTAAAGGAGCCTATTTGCACCACCGTGAATACTGAGACTGTGCTCACACAGAGAGCTCGTGATTATGCAACGTCTCTCTGCATCCGGCCATCCAAGTTTTCACGCTATTGTTAATGTGGTAAGGTAACCTAGCAACAGCTGTGTGCCTGTGCAGATATGTTAAAAGGAGGGTGAAGGAAGTAAAAGACAGAAGAAAAGGCAGAAGGATGTGATGAGGGGGTGGAGGAGAGCTTGCTGAGACAGCGAGGTGTGGGCTGGGAGATACAGGAACTATGGTCATTAGTGAGCAAACTACTAGGAGAAGGGAGCATGTCGATGATGACCTGCTGCTGTCTGCTGACGCTAAGGACTGCGCAATATTATTGTTGTTAGTTCTCACATTCTGCTAGAGCGCCTAGAGCACTGGGTATGGATCTCAGGCACCGCGCTCAAATGGTTTGCCTCTTTCCTAGAAAGAGAACCTTTTCAGTTTCTTTTAGTGGATCGTTGTCTGCCTCTTGTATGGTGTACCACAAGGAACGCTGCTTAGCTGTATTTTATTTTCATTATATATTACTCTTAAGCCTCATTGTGAAAAAGTGTCCTGTCCCTTTTATGCTGACAACACACAGTTGTACCTCCCTTTAAGTCCTGGTGTACCCAGCATGCTGAATCACCTGTTCGACTGCCTAAATGACATCAAACAATGGATGGCTAGCAACTTCTTAAAACTAAAGGAGAACAAGACTGATGTTATTGAAAATATAATTTGCAACCTACGGTCACTCGCCAGTTATATCAAACCTTATGCTAAAAACAGGCATTTTATTTGACCCTCATCATAAATTTAATAAACAAATAAATGCTGTTGTTAAGTCGTCTTTTTACCATCTTAGAGATTTAAGCAAACAATCAAGAACAGTCGTTTGAGGTGTAAAGGTGCTTTTTCCGTGGCCAGGCCCAAATTGTGGAATAACCTCCCTCTCCATGTTCGATCAACTCCCACCACTCAATGTTTTAAATCAAGGCTAAAGACCCATATGTGTTTTTGTCATTGTCTGTGTGTCATTAGTAACTGCTCTTTACATTTTATTTTTCTCTATGTAAAGCACTTTGGTCAACCGCTGGTTGTTTTTAAACTGTGCTGTATAAATAAACTGATTTAACTTGACTTGATTCAGACTGATGCAATGTTGTGGCAAACCGCAGGCTGTTTGGGGACGAGTCGGACCTTCACTTCTGGACAGTAGCGTCCCACTACCTCCAGTCCTTCGCCCAGGCTCGCCAACTCAGCGTGTCCACAGCAGAAGGTCAGGCTCAAAATGAAGGAACCCAGCAGTCACTTCACAACCATCTGGACATCTGCCATGACGTCCTGTGTGAGAGCTCTTACTTCCAGGTCAGTGAAATGAGGGAAGCAGAGAAAGTATTGGCATGTATTTTGTTGAATTTTCTCTCCTTAATAAACAGTAACAACACAGACAAGCACATGATCCCAGCAGTAAACGTTTTAAAAAATCCCCTTAGGAGTCTTGCAGACAGTTAGTATATTCAAGTCCAGCCATGCATCAGCCTGTCCCTTGTCATCCACAGTGTCAACAACATCGCCCCGGTCACACAGTACATTCCAATATTAATGTAATGTCATTGCGTATCTCCTCTGATGTCTCACTAAGCCCCGGTCTCTAAGGAAGCATTTCACAGTCTTAAGCTTTTGAGGTCAAATTTATCTTTCCAACATTTCCTCACAATGAATCTAGCTCACATAGGTTTAATTAAATAAAAATCCCTCTCTTGTTTGTGCCGTGTTGTTGCTCATATCAATACATCTCGCTGATGACGTGAAGCTTAAGCAGCGTACGAGGCCCTTGTAAACAATACCCTGAAAAAAAACTTTAATTATCAACCCAGTTTGCAGAAGAGTGTTAGAAAAGTTTCTTCAAAAGATGCACATTAATTGGTCATCCTCTGCTGTGTCTGCCAGTATCACTCTGTTGGTTGGCATGGCAGCCACGCATCCCATTGAACAGAGACTCTGCGTTGTGTTGCCAAAGGGAATGTGAAGATTTAAATTTTTTAGGTTTAGATTATTGTTTTGTCATTGTAATGTACCACACATTCTTTTTTTGTGTGCTGACTGAATTTCCATGCAGCTGTGGGCTTTACATAAAAAGAATAAAGGAAAAAAAGTATGGGTAGTAATTAAAAAGTTTGCCCACTATGAGAGTGAAGAAAGGCATTATCTGGTACTTGGTAGGTCTGGTCTTTTCCCCCCCACAAGGCTGCACCAGAATACCAAAAGAAGTAGAGGAGAGAACATGTACCCTTTTTTGATAAAAGAAGATTTTCTAGTGAAGAAAAATGTCAAGTAGCTTTTAGCTAGCATTGAAGTTCGAAGAAGCAGAATGTAAATGGACTGTCTAATTTCAGTCAGTAGTGGTCTTATTGAAAAGTTTCAAATGAGCCTGTATTTTTTTTTTTTTCTTCTTTGAGTGTTTTTCATAGGTTTTTTATGGATTATGCTCCATTCTGTTTTTGTGAAAGTTCTACACCCCGTTAATGAGGGGCCACGCAGTGATCACAGAGTTAGGAGTTTTTCAAAGAGCTATCCCGACAGTATGCAGCCACATGTGACTCCTGTTGTCATAAAGCAGCTTCGGTGGCAGCAGCCTGACTGTAATTACTAATATCCAAGACTCCAATACAGAGCACACTGCTCTGAAGTTACTAAACTCATTTTGTATCTCTGCAAGGATTTATACCCACGGCTCTGACTCAGAAGAACTCATCATCATAACGTACAAAAAAAAAATCAAGCTTTTGTATTCAATATAGATATATTATGTAGTAATGTAAGTGTGCACACACACACAGACACTCATACTATGCTATTATCTCTCACCTTATTGTTTCTTGTTCTCTCTCGAGTCCTCTTATAAAACTGATGAGCTCTTACACTTTGAAATATCTGTTGCTGTGTTCATGATTCATACCTATCATTTGCTCACTGGAAAAAAAATCTGAGCCCCATCAGAGAACAAGTAATCAGACAGTTGGGAGAAAGCCAATGAAAGTCCCAGTGAAATGAAAAATTAATTTTCCTAGTTTTAATCCTGTGTCCCTGTGTTAATTGTTCATATATCTCTTGTTATATGCCAAATATATGTCAAAAAGTCAATATTATAGTATTTTTACATTAAAATCCCTGTCTTTTCTCTTCCTGTAAAAAGGTTTCAACTGTTTTATGACTCATCCCTCAATCGGGCATTTATAAAAGTTAATACAATCAAATGTGACTTTGGGCGAGTAGCTAGCCACACCGGTCATATAAAACAAGAGTTACAAATGTAACTAAGGTTCTATGAATCTGGATGACCGCCAGAGACTGTATGTAATACCTGGATATGCATTGCATGCATGTGCAGGAGTTCAAGACTAGGGATGGTAATGGTTAACCGTTAATCAGTTAACCGCCAAGAATATTTTTCACTGGTTACGCATGTCGGTCTATAGGTTAACTTGCATACTAGGGTTTGTTAGGAATTAGTTCAGTCGGTGCCAAATTTCAGTACCTTGTGGGTCTAAGAGTGAGCACAGCCCTGAAATAAGTGTGGGTGGGGCATGGGGGTCTGTGCATTAATGTTAACAGAGCTTGGTGCACGAACAATGCCATTATTGAGAAGCACTACTCTGCTAACCTTGAATATCTCAATTAAGTGTAGACCTTTCTATCTGCCCAGAGAGTTTAGATCTACTGTCGTGACTGCACATACATCCCCCCAGATGCTAATGCTAAGCCATTAGCAAACAACAGACTGCACACTCAGCGGATGCCAAGGTGCTCTAGGTCTTGTATATTGTTAGGGGAGGGGTCATGCTAGTCACCCATTTCAGGCCAGACCAAAAATCCTGAACACAGAAATGGTGAAAACAGTTTAACACTCTAACTCTTCAGTTCATTTTAACTAACACTCCACAATTCAGTACTACATAGTTCAGTCTTTTCACATTATCAGCAGTTTTTTTCTAACAAGTATAATGTGTTTGAACAGAAATCTCTCATTTTCCTTTACACAGACTTTTATCTATATGTACCAAGCATACACTGCATCTCACTTAATCTCTTTCTCTCCCACACTCATGTACAAGGATTTTATATATATATATACATATATATACATACACACACACACACACGCACACACATATATCTATCTATCTATCTATCTATCTATCTATCTATCTATCTATCTATCTATCTCTATATATATATATATATATATATATATATATATATATATATATACACACACACACATACATATATGTTTGTGTGTGTGTGTGTGTATAATATACATATATGTTTATATAAAATTGTATTTTGTGTTTCTTTAACTTATCACTACTTCACCTTACTGCTCAACAGAAGTTCCAGTTGGATCGAGTTCACCTGCAGGAGGTGAAGCGCTCCAGTTATGAACACACTAAGAAATGTGCTGACCAGCTCCTCCTGCTGGGTCAGGTAAGTACTACACTACCCATACTGCCCACACAATCATGGCTTTAAGGAGGGAGGCTGCAGATACATGTTGCATTCATATCATAAAGGAGTGACATTACATAAAGGTTCCTGCTCAAATGTTCAGTTTTCTCATAGTAAATATTTGTGATTAAGTGTTAATATCAGATAGACAAAATGTGTTTTGTTTTTAGCTGTCACATCCTTCTGATAGTTTAAAAGATATGCAATCTCTCTCCCTCAGGTGGTCTCTGTCAGACCATCTACTATCACACAAACACCTTCACACCCTTTAGCGGTGCACACATGCATATTGTCATAATGGTAAATAGGACCTATCCGTGCTGTTAAACCTAATGAAGCAAGATGGATGATAAGTGCTCCCTCTGTCCACTCTAACATCTCAGCCTGTGGGCATTGGAGTCACCTCTCTTCCCTCTCAATGTCACCACTCTCCCTCTAATCACAGGCTGCAGTGTGCAGGCTGTGTTGAAGGTGCAGTCTTTCAGTAAGCAGACAGGCAGAGGCCAGCCTGCACTGACCCCAGCATTGACTCGAGCCTTAATCTTCACCAGATGAAAAAGCATGATAATAAACATAATTTCCCCTTGCAATTCTGTCTTCTGTTCCTTCCTGCCTGAGATGCTAATGCCTTGTTTCTCTCTGTTACCTCAGTCATTACATTCTCATCTCTTTGTTCTTGCTCTCAGACGGACCGGGCAGTGCAGTTACTATTGGAGACTAGTGCAGACAATTCCAGCTACTACTGTGATTCACTCAAGGCCTGCTTAGTGACCACCATCACCTCCTCGGGCCCGTCCCAGTCTACCATCAAGCTAGTGGCCACCAATATGATCGCCAACGGCAAGCTAGCGGGTAGATTTTTATAGCCTTTAGCAACTTTTCTACTTTTATTTTAATGAGTACAAGCAGCAGTTAATGTGTGTGTCTGTAGCCTTGAAAGAATCTTAGAATATCTTTAAATCAGCAAAACTCTAGGCATTTCAAATGCACTAGATGTCTTTTGAATATATATTTTATCATAGTTGTCCTTAAAAAAAGGTTACAGTGATTTCTGTTAAACATTATTTATTATGCCTTTTTTTTCACAATCATTTAAAATTCTAAATGTGGATTTCTTTCACATATTGCATTATAAATGTGGCTACTGCCAGCAGATTTGCAGTGTATAAAGAAATCATCACACTGGTGTCACACTGGCAGAGTCGGATAGTGATGGGCCATCATTTCTCTATCTCGCTTACACAACTCTACTCCCCTTTCTGCATCTATCAGAGGGAGTACAGCTGTTGTGTTTGATTGACAAGGCGGCGGATGCCTGCCGCTACTTGCAGACCTACGGGGAGTGGAACCGTGCCGCCTGGCTGGCTAAGGTAACTCAGCATGACAGCGTCCATCAACAGGAAACATCAGATACTGTGTCATGTTTGGATAGTGTGTGAGTGGTGGGTGAATAAGTGGCTGTTCGGTGTGCTATGCTTCAATTCTCATATTTTCTGTAAATACAATTAAAAATAACAACAAAGCATTTATGACACTTACTGCCACAAAGCAGCATCCATTAAAGCAATTGGAGTTTCATTGCCTTGAATGTGGCTGTGTTTTTTTTCCAGGTGCGTCTGAACCCAGCAGAGAGCTCAGACGTGCTGAAGCGATGGGCAGAACATCTGTGCTCCCCACAGGTCAACCAGAAGTCCAAAGCCATCCTGGTGCTGCTTTCTCTGGGCTGCTTTTACAAAGTAGGAGAGATGCTCCACAGGTAAGAAGTAGCTGTTATTGAAGACCGGTGCTCTTATGAGCTTAATGTGTATTTGTTGACATTAGAAATTGAGTGATACGGTCTTGAAAGTTATTGAATTTTAAAATTAAAAACACAATCCTTATAACTTACTTTGCCCGAGATAAATTCCACCCTGACAAATATATACATGCAAATACCAAGTTTCAGTCTTTCAAATTCTATCTTTACAGTACCATTTTTTTTTTCTGTTGACTTCCTCTTCCTTTCCTCTCCTCTTCTTTCATCCACAATCATAACCACATGGGGCTTTCTCCATGGTCTGACCCTGTATCTTTTACCTCCATATTGACCTGCTGTTGGTCTACCTGTTCTCCCCCTTGACAGCTCAGCTTCTGAAATGCCTTTATCAGCAAGAGCTCTCAGAGAGAATTAGACAGGCATCAGGACGACGGGGTTGATGTATGCATTACATGTGTCTTTTTCTTCCTCCCTCATCTCCTGAGCAGTATGAGGCACTTTGATCGCGCCGCCCTCTTCATTGAAGCCTGTCTGAAGTATGGGTTGATGGAGGCCAATGACTCTTCCAATATCCTTTTTGAAAATTCATTACTGTACGCTGAGGGCCATTGATAACCAGAGATGTAGCTCCACTGCTAACTCTGTCTGTCTCTGCTATAGATGTGCACTCAACAGCATAGAGCTTTTTCATAATGAAGTTCAATTTAGTTCCTCCACAGAGCACATCGAGCTACGTCTCACATGTTCCCAATTGCCAATATCACACTCTCGTCACAGAGCTCGGTTAAGCTGCAGACTCATGACGGGACTTTTAAAATCTAGACTTTGAATCATTTTGTATCACACTTCTGTGAACCAGATCTCAGTTTGAGTTTGACCCATTTATAATAAATCCAACTTTGATTTTAATTTTTTTTTAAACAAAGGTATGTAATATTTTATTTTGTAATAACTTAATTCTTAACTTTGTCCATCCTCTACAATGTAGATATTAGTTCACAGTTTAACCAGTTTGTATTTTGTTTCTATTTCTAAATATGTTAAGTTTATACATAAAGGAAAAACATGGTGTCACACTGTTAATGTTACATAATTGAAATGATATTGTTGGTAGATATTAACTTTAGAGTGAACTATAGTCTTTTTTATCAGCCACATTTCTTAATGCTAATATCCTATAGTTTTATATTAGCAATGAATAATACACAAAAACAGAACAGAAAAAACAAAAATACCTAATACATTCAAAATGGGAGATACCCTAAAACAATATTTTATCTAGAATGTATAATTAATGTTCCTACACTGAACTAGAAGACCTCTCTTTTGGCTTGTTCATTTGTAAAAATTGGTTTGTAGCCACTGAAGTGAGTTATGATTTTTGGGGACCAGACCAGGAGCAGTTTGCGCCAGGCTCTCTTGTAAGAGAGAATTGTTAGGGTGTGATTTATGAACAACAGTATTTCAGCAGAAATATTGTTTTTTGGTTTTTTTTGGAGATAATATCTGCTTTTGTTCCATTTTTGTTGTAGAAGTACTTTTTAGAAATATAGGCTGGTGACACATTAATGGAAAAACCAAATGAAGATCCCTATTTTCCTGACAGTGGGCTCAAGCAAAAATGCAAGCTCAGTCTCCAGGAACAAGCACTAGTGTTGACCAACTAATGTTTGCCGTTTTGGTTACCATCAGCAGTAGTGCAAACAATGTGCAGGCTGAATACACTCAGTTTCCTTAAGTTAAAGCTAATGTAGCCTTATATAATTCACATAAACTGCTCGGTGACCCCTTGTAGCCTCTAAGGAAGCATCTGCATTCATTATGTTCCTTTTACTTTAAGTTGTCACCTGTTTGCATGTGGACATTTTGATGGAAATCATGTTGTTAAAAGCACTACTTGCAGACCTCCAATCAACTTCAGTGGATCAAAACTGGTTAGTTTTGAAACAAACCTTTTTGGGATGTAAATCTTGACAACATTCATCTAGTGATGCTCTGCTTTGGTAGTTAAAGAGTGTGAAATGAAATAGAAGAATATTTTGGAGAGATAGCTTTCATTGGCATACTGTGTGTTTTATCTCCCGTGAAATATCATGAGTTCTCCTTGACCTGTGTTTTCACATAAGCTTATTGAAGCTGCATTTTTGGACTATGCACGGCTGCTCCGCACGCTGGGACTGCGGGAGGGAGCTGCTCTGTGGGCATCGCGTGCTGGCAGCGCTGGGGAGCAGCTGATGGAGGAGCTGTTCCAGGGAGAGGGAGGTGTGGCAGAAGCCATTCTTGGCGAAGAGGAAGTTGAGCTGGGCCAAGAGAGCACGGAGTGACCCTCGAGGTTGGGAGGTTCGGGGGAGAACGGATGACATGCTCTTCGTTCAAATCAAGAGTTGGGCATTCAATTTAACTTCAGTAACTTTACTATAGTGTAGGGAATCCAGGAGGAATCATGATCATCAAGACATGAGAGATGAGGAGCATCCTCCATGTGAAGTTGTCAGTCTGTCACTGGAGTATGCCCGTGTCTGTGGCTGTAATGAGTTTGACATTTCCTAATGTTTGGTATGACCAGTATGTGTTTGTGTGCATTTATGTATGCATGTAACAGCCCCAAAAGAAACACATGTTTATCCTCATTCCCCCAACAAGGGAAGTAATATACATCGTCATCCACCTTGATATAAATCTGTGTTTTTTCGTTAGTTAATGAATTTAACTCATTTGATTTTTTTTAATGGTTGCTTGTTAAGCTTTATTTCACGTGCCTGTATTAACTTCAAAGTACTGTTGTAGCTTTACAGGTTTAGATTTAATTTGCCTTTTTTGCGGAATGTGGCACATTGAAAATATCCCCAAATATCCCTACTTCATTTTGAGAATGCACTGGCATCGTAGAAGGCTTCACTTACCAGCAGCCTACTCCATGACTGAATTCCAAAATTTTGCACTTTTGATTTAACCAAAAACACCACTTTATTTGAATGATAATTTATGTGACCTTCCATGTTACTGAGACACAATATTTCTCTAGACAGACTCATAACAGACCGGATGTTTTTGTCCTCAGCAGGTGGTGCTGTATAAGTGAGTGACCAAAGCCTGCTTCAGCACAAGCCTCTGCAGCTGCAACTGTGGGATGGCAGTAAGATTTGTTAGCTAGGCCACCATGCACTTATTAGTTACTTATTGGTATACTGCCTCCCTGAACACAGAGGGGGGAGGCTGACCGCTGCCATCTTAGTGATCCCATTTAATTAGCTTGTGTAGAGTTTGGTGCAGTTAAATAGATGTGTTTTTCATTGATTCATTCCACTCATCCAAATGGAATTTTTAATTTTCTACTTTTATGAAGACTTGACAGGATATTTGCTCCGTGTATTTCCTTGATGTTTGTATAATGAGGCTGTTCTCTGGCGTGTGTATTAACAAGAAGAGCTGTCAAAATGTGTTGTAACTCATTTTAATCAGACCTCTGATGGATCATTTACGCACAAATAATAATCCCTGCTGCTCCCGCTGTTGCTCGTCAAAATTGCAAACCTGACACGCAGTTTGGGAAATGGTTTGTACTCGGCGCCATGGCTCCTCCGCCTTGCTGTTGCCTCATTTTCACTTATTAAATGTCTACTGATCATCAAAATCATCTGTATGACAATGCAAAGACTTTGTATGCGCGGTGGTTGTTTGTTTAATTGCCTTGTAATGTGTTTTAGTTGTCCTGAAACGAGACAGTAACTCCATCCGCGGGACCTTTAGTGTGTTATTGTGTTTCATAAACACGTCAGTGCTGTTTCTCTTCTGTGTAACAGTGAACCCCAGGCAGTGTCACTATGGCAACCCAGGCCTATTTTAGGGGACAACATATTGTTCCTTTATATCCATTTCACATAGTCCCACTAACATACTGTATCTCATCCAGAGCTAGCATAGATTCACACAACTCAACGGATAATCAGCTGTAGTTTCCCTGATGCTGTGTGTCCTCCTCCAATCACATCATGCAGTATTGTGAAGCAACATGTATTGTACTGCCTCCTTATGATTAGGCATTAGTTTGATTAACACTCGCTGCTTTCTTTATACTTAGATGAACTTTACAAATAACGCTCTGTTCAAAATTCAGGCATGTAGCCAAGAGAGAAGACATGCCTTAAACGGTGTATTTTCATTGTAATCAATCATTGTAATGGTGTCAAAGTTCAGCCTTTTTTTCCATTGTTCTCTGTTCATGGTTTACACAGTGATCCTAATGCTTTAAGCTATATATATATTACAAGAGAAAAAAAAAAAGATTTATGTACATATAGATGGCAATAAAAAATCAATATTATTATCATTTATATTTTACGTGTGTTTCATGTGTGGAGAATGTTGACACAAGAGGGCACTCTTACCTCTCTAAAGGAGACAGCAGGCTCAGTGGCTGTGTTTTTGCTTTTTAATGGCAGGCACTCTGTTTGAAAAGACCTGTTATATCAAGTGCCCTTTGCAATTATCCTCTTTTATTTCAAGCCAGGTAGATAGAATTTGAATGTTGGTTCATTTATCAAACTGTCTTAAAAGTGAATCCGTTCCTGCATGCACTGCTTCCGCAATTAATTACTTCTTTTCTGCTCAGAAGGAGGGCTAACAGCTGGCTTCAGCTCGCTGCCCAGGTCTAACCGTCTCGCTCTTTTCTTCGCCTCAGATTTATTCATTGACGTGTATTCTGTTTCTTCTCTCTCTCTCTATCTTGCAAAAAACCAGAGCACAAAGAGAAGAAAACCAGTCTGAAACAGAAGGCCACACAAATGACTTGATTGTGCTCCTTTAATGGCTTAATGAATAACTGCCGGGGAGCTGATCCAGCCGTTACAGCCAGGTCATCAGTATGCAGGGCCTTACGGGACTTCTTTTCTGTTCCACTGCTTATACATTACGCTACCACCCAGCTAGCCAAATGGCTCTGATAACAACTCCCATCCAACCATTCTTCCTTGTCAGTTCCACCTTCCACCATACATGTGCTTCAAACCCCTTTTTCTGTCCATCTCTGCTTTTCCTCCGCCTAAAGAAAACAGGCAGAGAAAGGAAACGCCGTGCCAACTCATGTTCTTGCTGCACCCCACCTCCACTAATTTCCTGGAAGGCTTGTTTCCATCTGCTGCTTGGCTTTCACCTCTTCAGTACCCCTCCTGAAATAAGATTTAAAGCGGTGTCAGAAGCCCAAGATTGAGTGTGTTTGGATCCAGAGCTGTGAGGAGCAATTTAACAGATGGAAATCACTGGCCCTCACTGTTTCACACTGCATACAACGAGAATTAACAGCAAATCAATCGCATACAGTAGTCTGACTGTCACGCATTCTCAATCATCTGTATAAGCAGCCATCGAACCGGGCCCTCTATGAGCAGCAGGCGGAGGCAGGGCCAACACTTCCCCAGTCTGTGTGGTAAAGAACGTGAAGAACAGCAGGTCATCCAGTTCCCATGAGCATGTTCTCATCCAGTGCTGACAGATAGCTCTATCCAGGATGGGCAGGTCTAAGCTTGCTCGAACAACTTACTGAAAGCCCACTGTCTCTTCCTCTGTGTGACATGTTTTCCCGTTTGTTTTTCCCCTCCTCGCTGAGGGTTACCGCTGAGTTCATTCCTCATTTTCTCTGTAATTATCCCACCTTCCATTGGACCATTCTTTATGCAGTTCACACCCCAGGTAGTGGAATTATTTTGGGTTGAGCGGCTGCGCATTTATGAGGATAATTATTTGTCTAGGTATGTTGATTTCTGTTTCATTTTTTTGTCCTTTTGACCTACAGAATATCATCACATTTACATCTGAATTCACCTGCATCATATTTGATAGGTTTTTTTTAAAAATTCTTTTTAACGTCTTCATATCACTGTAATGGTGACACTCTTCTCACCTTCCTCCACACTGTTATCACTCCGCCGAGAACCTGATCTACACATGTAAAGGTCATATCCGTTTCTCTCACACAGTCACTCTCACCTCTACATCACCTCCCCTCGCCCATATCTGGGGGTATCGCCAGGCATGGAAGGAACCCACAGGCCTGATCTCATCTGATACCTGCAGCCAGCCACTCCTTACACTGGTTAGAACTGATTTCCTTCCGTCCTTTCAGCTTCTGCTATTGGTTGAGCTCTCTGTTCCCCCTGATGTTTGTACATTCTGGTTGGTTGCAGAGTGCTGCCGGGGCCCTTGCTGGGGGCTCCAGGTGATGTTTATGTTGAAGGTATTCAGGCCCCCAGCTTTATCTGATTCCATTTAGATGAATGTCACAGTGTTCAGCAGACCATGGCCTCACCTCACCACAACACTACACTCCTCCCCCATTTAAGAAAGCCATGAGCAAGAGAGAGTTAAGGGGGGACGAGTGCTAGACGGGGGGCAGCATAGGGGAACAACAGGATCTGTGGAACATTACCACTTGATGACAAACTCTTATCAGCTCCCGGTAATGACTTGTGGACAGGATAATCTTTTTAAAAAGCTCTTGCTATCTCTAAAACAGCTCTTTTGTGGCTTCCACGTGTGCATGTTGCGGTCAAGGCTGTTATTTACAAAAGCAAAGACAAAATCAATGAGTGCATTGTGTCAGGAGCGTGGAGCGGCCTCTGTCGACCACTGCAGTGTGGTCTGCAAATCCTGGGCAGGCTTTTACACAATGCTAAGCTCCTAATTCCCAGAGAATGATCACTGTTTTGTGTGTGAGAGAGAGACAAACAATTAGCTAACAAGGTTAAGACTCTCGCAGACAATGGAATGTGCTGACTTCATTGGATTGACACACCTATTGCACCAGGGGAAATTTCCAAAATGGGAGTATAGGAGGTTTATCTGATGAAATTAATGCCATGTATAATAGAAAATCCTCACTGCTCTGTCTACAAGCCAGACAGGCACGGCTGAAAGATCCCCGCCGCGACTGCTGTCGACAAAGCTAAAACCACATCCAGACCCTCTGGTGACTACATATGTGTTTATGTGTAAATAATAAATAGATGCCGCAGACAGATCCGATTAAGGACTGTGAAGTGAATTAATAGCAACTACATAATAAGGTGGCGAGAGATGAAGAGAGAAGAGGCCTAATGAACACTTAACCAAACATTACACCTATTAGGGAGGAGAAAAAGTTAAGCCAGGCCTGTTGTGTGCAGACACGACGCCAAGGACCTAGAAATCCAAGCTATGCCTCTGGTTGACCCCAAAATGTGTGTGTGTGTGTGTGTGTGTGTGTTTTAATGGCTAGCCATGAGCTAATAGAGATGCCACAGATGCCCCTGCTACAGTAAGGCCCTCCCCAGGCTAATTGCCACTGTCCTTTGGGAGATTAGCACAGGGGAAGGCAGGGATGATTATGAAGGAAATGGCCTCTTATAAGCTGCTGTACACTCAGCCAGCCGGGCCCAGGACTGCAGAGACGGGGGTATTCCCTTTCATCGGCGGACAGTGGGAGCCAGGAGAGGATGTAAAGGATACCTGTGTTGCAGCTGACCCATTTCCTGTATTGCTGGTTGTGTATATGTGCATGCATGCATGTTTTCTGGAGTTGTATATGATCCTGTGTACCCACGAATATGAGCTGGGTGTATGAACATACACAGCTATCCCAGTTTAACTGCCCTGGCCTCTTTCCTGTGAGTGCAGAGAGACTATCCTGCTGTGCTCGGATCTCTCGTGGAGCGGCGTGTTTTTGTTTCTAGTCAAGCAGAGTATGTGAGTTTCCTCTCTGTGTAGTCCAACCGGACACACTGGGCCTGTGTGTGAGAGCGGGGCCATAGGGGACACTGGAGGCTCAGGAGTGGTGGGCTGTTTTGCTGCGGCCCGTGCAGGCCTTCACTCCTGGGGATAAGCACGTGCTACACTGCCAAGAGAGAAGCAGGTCCAGGCCCGGGCCTTTCTCCTGTGGTTTTCAAAGGAAAACATCCGCCATGCAGTTAGAATCACAGTAGAGTCATATCTACAGTATGAAACTATAAGCTTTGTCTTATGTCTCCGTTCAGTTCAGACAACTTCCCTGTACCAGCTGTATACAATACCATGCCTTGATAGAGTATGTTCTCACCGGATGAATAACAACATTAAAGTCGAGCTCCGGTCAAAAATTTGTTTTTCTGGCTTTTCTTCTTGTTTCTTCACTTGGATGTCTGAGCTTCACTGTGCAGAATGACTTTTTTTACATTCATCTGCTGAAGGAGGAAAGTTTCTCTGTTCTCACCTTAAATCTGAGTTAAAGGTGTGTACGTATTAGCATGATTTGTGACGTCACAACTAATTTGGAGCCAATCGAGGGCCAGTATGCAACTTACACAAGTGTGATGTTTAAACTTGAAGCCTCCAGTGCACATACACTGAGAATAGACTTTACAGTGAAGTAGGAGACATCTTGTGTCCAGCAGTTAAACTTTTGAAATGAACAATATTCATAGATTCTGGATTTTTCAATGAGGGAGACAGAGTACATGTCAATTTAAAGATTTTTTGCAAGGTAACTGAACATTTTTTTATGGAAAAAACACACCAGTCACAATTTACTATTCTAAGCAGAGGATTTTATATGTCCTAAAACATGTCTGGAGAGGATCTATTAGTACTTAGAAAAGCTACTGTGCATGCTAAAATCATTTGATTTTTGAGAGTTGGATTGATGGGTATCGCTGTCCCACAATGCAACACACCACAATAATAGAGGGGCTACTTACAACTGGAAAAAAGTGAAAAAAATGTGTATGGTTATGTTACAGCGCATGTGCAAATGAACATATCAATGATCAATCATTTTTTTTTGAAGTTTTCCAAAGTTGCCCTTTGATTGATGTCATTGAGGGCACACCTTGTGTCTTCTCTATTAGCCAAAAAATGTAATGTTCATTCATATTTTATACACAAACTAAGAAAATAGTGCACTGTCAAAATTAGTTCATACAGTATTGTATACTGTACTTTACTATTAGCGAGGGACTGATGTCTATTATGATTCCACTAGGGGGCGGCAGAGACCTGGGGAAAAGGTGTGAAATGTGTGACATTGAGTTGCTTCCTTCTGCAGCACATCTCTTAATTTAGTTTGCTGAATTAAGATTCTCCAGACCAGTTTCCATATGTGTCATTAGAAATTAGAAAATAGTTTGTATTGTAGATGTGAGCAATTAAGATAATGAAAATTATTGATTTAATGATTCTATTCAGATTACTTACCAGCAGTTTACAGCATCATTCTTTTTAATAAAATGCTTTATGCTTTCCAGTAAACTATTTTAATTTATCTCATTGACTCATTCCGTCAAGTCAGGTCAACATGTGATTATATTTTCCCAGGACACTAACTAGGCTGCACAATCTTTGTTTGAATCCCATTGAAAAGAATCACATTCCAGTGTGTCTGCGGTGTGTTAGTGGGTCATGCAGTGAGAGAGCCAACCAGAAGTTGCAGGTCCATTTCATAACAGCTTGCTGTGTTTGTGCATGGCGGCGCCATGTTCCCCGTATCACCGAGACAATCTGACACCAGCACTACTGCATGTTGCCTAATCTGGGAATCAGTGTAGCAGCTATTCCTTATAGACACGGCTCACAGAGCTCTCTGCGCAGGGAAGCCTTCTCTCAGGTATTCCAAGTTAACACTTATAAATATTTGGAGGTCACCGCTCGCTGACACTCTTGCTTGATCTCTTTGAGTGGACTGTGATGGACTTTGATTTGATGCAGCACAGCTGTGAGAAATGCTGGCACACTGGAAAGGCATTACATCAGACTAGACACAAGTCTAATAGACAGAGAAGCAAGAGAGGCAGGAGGAAAGGATTGAAAGGTTAAAGTGATGAGGAGAAAGAGTGAAGAGAAAAGCGGAATGACAGAAGAGAAGAAATGGAAGGAAGGGTTGATGAGGGAGGGGCGGGTGCTGACAGTGTTTTGTTGGAGTTATGTAGATGTAATCCCTTCTGATGGGCAGGTCAAGCTGCCTGCTAAACGCTGAGGTACTGGCCAGCCATGAGTGTGCACATGCAGGCGCACATCACACACACAAGTATGTGCAAGAGGCATGCTGCGTGTGTTTGTGCAGGTCTGTGTGCATGTGTGTCCGTTGAGCCCCTTGTTGCAATCTGGCAAGGCTCATGAAAGGGGGAACAAAGAGTAGATTTTCTTTTTCTTTAAGCGACGAGGGCCGGCCTGCAGAGGAAAGAGAGATGGATCTTCTCCAAATGCCACCGTGGGCGCACTAATGCCTGCTTTGTTCGCCGTGCTAATTCTATTATGGTAATGGAGGATGAATCCCAGCTTTCTTCCCCTTCTTGCTCCATCCCAGTTCCAAGTCTCCTGGCCCCTCACCCCCACCGGAGAGCTTCCGGCACAAGAACACAACAGTTAAATGGCCCCTAGAGGCCCCCACGAGATTAGATGCAAAGTCCTGACTGCTGTATAGACGTACTGAGTGGTGAAATAGCTCATTTTTTTCATCTTTCACTGATATTCATCTACGTCTTAAGCAGTTTAAATTTATCAAGACAGCTTTGTGAGTTCTCATTCTTTGCATTTATCAATAGGTCATTGTTTGCAAATCAGCAGCAGATGAGATAATGATAAAATAATGATGTTCTGCCTCAGTAAGGTAAACAATAAGGGGAAAATAGCATGCAAGATTTGAAAAGATTTGGAAATTATCCATGACACTAGTTGGCCATTGTGTCATCCTCTGGGACTTTCTCTGCCTTGCCATGCCGGGAGGAGGGTGTGGGTGGCTGTCAGGCCAGACCCTTAGGCCACGCAATGACTCGGTACATATCCAGTAATGTTCACTCCACTGGGACTGGCCTCTCTCTCCTTTGGGCAACACTCCATCGCTTTACCCAGCGGCCCCTGGAGAGCCTCTAATCCCTCCACCCTGGAACAACTCCAACTTGCAGTCCTTTAAAATGTCTTGGTTTGTGCATTATGAGATGCTATGAATTACACTTATGGAGATATGTAAGGAAAACATGGCAACTGGCAAACATGGCAGTGATAAATCTAAAATAATGAAACAGGGCTCTAAGTGGAACCAGGAGGGCTTCACTGACCCAAAATCAGGGTAACTTGATAGGCCTGCAGTGCTGCTAGAGGCAGGACTGCTAGTAAAGCCCAGCTGGGCTTACGGGTACCTAACCTCAGCGCAATGTGGAGCTCATTGGAGCCCTGGGAGATCTGCGGCAGGTCACATTCCTGGCCTTCAGAGCGACCCTGGGAGAGATGGAGCTACAGTGGTAGCACTGCGTGTTAGACAAGGTGTTACTGAAAGTGAAAATCTTGGTGTGGCTCTTGCTAGCCAAACTATCTCTTTATTTTTATTCTTCAGACTTCCATGAAGAGTTATAGTCCTATTAAGAATGTGATTGATGGCAAGTAGAGGTACAGCTAACTAATGACAGGCTGTTTAGCTTTGAACTCTGAGAAGTTATTACTCCAGACGGGATGAATAAATTGCTTAACCAAGACAAATGTCTTGCTGTCTTCATGCTCAGAATCCTCATTCTGCTGTCTGTTCATTCATTAACATACAGGAAAGCTAGATAAAGAGGTATTTTTTCCACGTGTACAGATGGTGTGTGATAACTCAAGACTGCCCCGTTGTAATTCTTTGCTTTGAGTGTATTCTGAGCTCAGAGTGTATGAGGGGCCTCACTACTGTGCAGCCATAAAGGGCAGCCTTTGCACATGAGCGATGGAGCCCTGAGCCCAGACTGAGGCGTTGTTGCTTTTTCACTCTGAAAGTGATATAAATTCCCAGCCGGTAATATAACATGTTTGGGTTGGTCGGTGTGTGAGAGGGAAAGAGGGCATGTGCGTAGTGTGTGTCAGAGAGAAAGGGTAGCGCAGGGCAGTGAATGAATAGCTCTGTCACAGAGAGGCTAGCTAATAAACTAGGTAGTTGAGGGAAGGGGGTAAAAAGAATGTATCTCATCTTTCGCCCCCTCCGTGAGTTGTCATCGAGGGTGAATTAGTTTTATGCCGAGGCGAATGCAACCAATAAAGCTCCATCCACTGGTCAGACCCTTCCCACCGTAGCCCCCCCTGCCTGCCGGTGGAAATTGCATTGGCCATGGTTTAGGAGACGCATGCGGGTCAAGTTTCAAACCTTTTGAAGTTTTCATCGTCAATAAATTGCAAGATCAAGCAGATTAGTTAAGTGTATTTTGGCTTCTTTTCACAGCCTGGCGACCTCTGTGTGTGTGTGTGCGTGTGTGTGTGTGTGTGAGAGTGTGTGAGAACACGAAGAGGTGGTTGTTCTTGGACTTCACTTTTGCTTTTCCAGAGTACAGCCCTGACCTCTATGTGTTGAGCGATTTGACCAAAAAAAGCAGATTATTCAGAAATGAGTTTTTAAACACTGAATTGTTGTTCTTTTCATCTTTTTCCCAACAGAACACAAAATCCTGTCAATTTACCCGTTAGTGAAGTTGTATTTCACTTTTTCACTGAGGTCGCTAGAATTCCATTACTCGCTATTTGTCTTATTTTACGCTCCAGAGACAAGTCTTGCATCAGAATCTGTATGAAAAAATATTTTATCTTGAAATGCTTTAATCCCAACATTTGTCACAGAGAGTTTGAGAGATGTAACTGTCATCAGATGGATGAGTGTGCGTTAAAGCTACTGTTAAAGTCTACTAATACCATATTGAACAAGCACTATACATCACTATAAAAGGGCCTCTCCGAGAACATCATCGCACGGTACTCACTTGACTGATATCAATGTTCGACCCTTTCTCAGTCCAACACTTTGACAGACGCGTTTGCAGAGAAACAGCCCGTTCTCCATCAGGCTAACAGCTCTGCTTTATTCAAACCATCGTAACAGCTCAGTCCCTCCGGTCTGACTTCTTTCCCAGGCCTTTCTCTGGAGGAGGGGAAGAAAAGGGAGGTGTTTGGACTGATAACCCCTCTCCATCACCCTGACACTGGGAGCAGAGCTGTGTCGAAGCAGGGCCCCTGGATAGGGCAGCGGCCCATCGGAGTGGTTCCCCCCGCCCCGGCTAGGAGTTAAGAAGAGCAAAGCGGAGGAGGGAGGTGAAGTGAGGAAGAGATAGAGAGGAGGGGCAGCGAAAGGAGGGCAACAGGCACCAGGGGGGAGAGTGATAAACAGTCAGAGTGAATGATGGAGGTCTAGCTGAAAGGTGGAGTTATCTGTTTGGTCATATGTTTGACAGACTCTTTCTTTCTCTCACAATCACTCACTGTGTCAGGTGATATCAGTTCTGCTGTGGCGCCAACTTGTTATCAGGCTCATGGAGGCCAATAGGTTTGTGCAGATTTGAGTTATCATAAATGTACATTACAACATACCCACTGTATGACTCCTCTGAGCTCCACAGATAAGGTTGAGCTATATACTGACGTCTTTTTAATGTATTTGATCAGCATTTCACTCACATTTGAACTCAGCGTTGATAGATATGACATACAGTGCAAACATAGGAATGGATGCCTTCACGTATGAGGGAATTTGGGTCACTTAGTTATAGATACACACATGCAAATACTCTTATATATGGGGGGGGGGGGTGCTAACAGGGAAAAGGCAGACTCCCGTTGAGCCCGCCGCTGCATAAATAAACATCGGTCCAGATTCGTAAACGTGGGGAGAAACACCATCTGTCACCATCCTGCATCAACCCCATCAGAGAAGGAGGTAAGAGAGGAAGGGAAAGGAGGAAGGATGGAGGGAAGTGTGAGCCTTAATGGAACCCAGGCAGTCACATGATAGATAACAAATTTCACAATGGGGAATGAGGGAATACCATAATGCGAAGCAGCCATGAGGGGGCCGGTGTGCGGTATGCAGCTGCACTGGCCACCGCAGCCACAGCATTACACACACACCCAGCCACTGCTGCCTGCTCTGACTCTGCAGCATCAGGAACTATACCTAATGTAACAATGTGTTGCAGGCTTTTACTCTTTAACCCAGCATGTTGAAGCAAGGTACACCCTACAGTATCAACTCTACCTGCCAATTAATTTTACTGTATGCTTCTGTAACTACTTGCTTAAAGCCATAGTAACACAGTGTATTGGTAACATATCTGTAGCAACCTCAAAAGTGGCACATCCTTTACTGCCATATGCTGTTCTCAGCACAATTCATGCTGGGACAGGTGAGCCCAGTCATCATGGTGCAACATAATTGTGGGAATGCTGGGTTTACATAAGGGATTGAGCAAGGCTTCTGTACAGGAGATGCTCTTGTTGAAATGGGCTGTTGTGATTTCACACTTTTCCTGGTGATGCCAATAATATCATGTCTTGCAGATGTCTTTCTGTTTTCCTCTTAAGCCTTATTCATCATATATATGTGTGTGTATATATATATATATATATATATATATAACATACTTTGTAAATGTTTATTTGTTCTTACAACAGATGTTGGAGGTTTTTTCCATTGCAGTGAAAGATGAGTCTTCTCAATGCATCATTTCAAACATTTCAAATTTACAGTGTGCTCAAACCAACGAGAGACCTGTATTTTTCTCCAGTTATGGAAAAAAAAACATCATCCCCCCCATCTTGGAAACCAGCTCTCAAAAATGCATGTCTAATATGTTTCCATGTAAATTTTGACAAATGAACAGAGACGTGAGGGTTTAAAGAGTCTTAGGATCTATACACTACACAGCTGGTTGGGCTTGTTTGCAGATGTAGCATGCAGGCTGCACTCCTTGGCCTCCTCTCTTTTTCGTGTGGTGCACGACTGAAAAGTCACAAGAGGAGTGGGAATGGATTAAGCTCCTTTTCAAATTAAACAAGTCATATTTTTTTTCTTTTTCAATCAGTGTGTGCGTCTCATTGTGAATGTACAGGCTATTAATCAAAGCTAACATAAACAAGTTGTGACGGGGGGCTGTAATGGTTTCCGTGACTGCTGTCAGTGGGTTCTGAGAACCAGATAAACAGAAGATCAGCAGGGGAACCAGACTAACACCATAGCCAAAGATGTGACCACTTCTCCATGGGTGCAGAAGAACCAACTATTTGGACACTCTTGTTGGTGCTTTGTGCCATGTGAAATCCCCATCATGTCAAGGCAGTGCTGACACACAAAGATTGATGTATTTTTACACTCATACACCACCCCCACAACCTCCCTTAAATGTTTTGTTAGAGGTAAACTAGTCAGCATGTGTGCTTTTGAAATCCACACCAGTGAGAAAAGCCACACCAAAAGCATGGTGAAAGATCACAATGAAACAAAAAACGCATGCAAAGTCTAAATAAAGAAAAAAATATATAAATTTATTTTATTAAAGTCATGATTTTTTCCCTCAATTTGTTTCTTTTGTCTGGATTCGTCAGTTGTCAGCTTCAAAGCCTTGGCATCCCAGCAAACCACTTGGAGAACAAAAGAGTCTGCATGTTGTCATTTTGCAGCTGAACTTGCTGCCCAGCTCTCGTGTTTGACGAGATATTATTCTATTTGAGGGCCTGTGCAGTGTATATTTTCTCTTTGGGTTCGAACTTTGCTGTTCTTTCTGGATCTCAAGCCCTTCATCAGCTCTATGCTTCTGTTTGCTTTGCCCTGGCTCGCTCCAGTTGCTCATGTCATGGGCCAGTGATGCTCTTACATGGGACACACACACACACACACACACACCCACACACACCTATCCTCTTCTTAACTCCTCTCTTGATTCTCAAGAGTGTGTTTGTTATCACTGACTAACTTCCCAAACAGAAGGATATGCTCCTCCCTGAAAAATCAGTCTGTAAAAGAAGAACATGGAGGTCTGAACTTATGCATTTCATAGGTTGTTATTCTAAATTGTCGGTTCAGTGTGAACATTGTGGAGGTATAGTATCAAAATTTTAAGACCTCACTTGTGAATGTGCAACACCACCCCCTATATTATTTCCAAATGTGTTTCAGCAAGCATATGCATATATGTCCTCTCAAATGTGTGCATCTATTATATGTCCATGTTCATACGTGGAGGTCTTTACTTCTTTGTTCATGTCTGTGTATCTGCTGCGGTCTGTCTGTCATAGTTTGGGAATCGGGGTTCAGCACATGCTTTTAATCAGGCGATCTCTGACTTTGCCAGACGACTGTACACTGCTCCCCCTCCTCTCTTTACTCCTCAGTCCTCCTTCCCTCCCCTTCTCTATTAAAAAACATTTTCTCTCACTGTTCAAGGGAAAAAAGCTCTCTGGCTCCACGCAGTGGTAGAGAGGTAGCCTGCCTCATACAAGCCATAGAACCTATCTTCATATGCACTGGTGGAATGTAACTAAGTACATTTACTTAAAGGCACACTATGCAGGATTTGTCGGTTGGTGTTTGTAAACACAGCAATCAAAGTTGGCCCTTCCTCCCCGGCTCAACGACACCAGAGTGAGCTGAGAGCGAGAGAGAGAGAAAGAGAGAGAGCAGCAGTGGTTGAGCAAGCTAGAAAGTGAATGTAGAGAGTGAGCAGGGATAGCAAGAACGAAGCCGTGAATCAGATAAATAAAACTAAAATTATTTTCGGATTGTTTCATGGCAGTTATGTTCTAAAGCTCAAGTAAACACACCCACACCTTCATGCAACCCTGCGGGAAGGTGCTGCATTGCTGGATTTTGTGTCAATGCAGCTGAAGTACACACTTATCCTGTCCACTGTGGCCTCTCTGCTCTGCGTGTGTGTGTGTGTGTGTGTGTGTGTGTGTGTGTGTGTGTGTGTAGTTCAGTCCTGACCTTGGTCAAACAGACATAGACAGCAAAGGAGCAGCACTCTGCTCGCAGCAGAGGAGAGACACAGAGAAGCAGAGGAAACACTGAAGCACACCCACTGTGCAAAGGTTGATGCCCAGAAATGTCCCAAACACATCAAAATAATAAGAAAATAAGAAAACAAAGGCAGAGGGCAGGGTTTCTGAACACTGCCACACGCTTTTACTGGGTCATAAGTGATGATAGAGAGGGATTATTTTTGTGTCTATACATTGTTTTTTTTAGGAAAATCCGACATATTATGCCTTTAAGGTACTTTTACTTTACTTGAATATTTCTATTTTATGCTACTTTATACTTTACAAGTACTATTGTACTTTTTCCTCTGCTACGTTTACTCAACAAGTGAAGTTAATAGTTATTTTTCAGATTACGATTTTAAATGAAAAAACATATAAGTTTATAAAATACAATGCATTGTTTAAGATTAAACCAGTGGTTCCCAAACTTTTCGGCTTTTTGGCCTTTACAAAGAACCATTACTAGTTGGCAGCTCTTGTCAATTTTCAGAGGTCCATGTCCAAATTTGTGTCCAGATTTTTTTTTCTTTCCTGCCCTATTAATCATCTTACAGCCCCTCAGATTTACAGTATCTTTAGAGGGGGGCCAACCCCGGTTGGGAACCACTGGACTAAACTACCTAACTGTTTATAAAGTATAATTTAGAATGCAGCTCCACCTCCACCAGCTACATTAGCAAAATGCTACTTATGCAATGATGCATTAGTATTAACAATCTACTAATGTGATATGTCATTCACAGGGGCCATTTCTCAGGAGAATGGGTATTTTTATTTTTTATACTTTAAGTACTTTTACCTTAGTGGGATTTTAAATGCAGGATTTTTACTTAGAGTGTTTTTTAAATTTTGGTATTAATACTTTCACTAAAATAAATGATCTAAGTACTTCTCCCACCACTGCTCATATTCATACGTAATGGATGTCTTGTTATGTATTGTCTGTGCATTTCTTTCTTTCTTTCTTGTGTCTTTCTCTTTATTTATTTATTTACATAACTAATTGTAGTTATGCATGCGGGCTTGTTAATGTTTTTCATCTTGGAAAACATTTCAAGAGGGTGAAGAGTTTAAGCCATTTACTGTAGACAAAAGTAATGGAAAATCATCTTTTACTGCAACAAGTGTGCAGAGTAAAATGTAATTAGTATTTATGTAAATTATCCATTTGTAATAAAGCATGCTTTTCTTTTATATTACAAATTTCACCTGTAACCCATTTGGCTCTTTCTACAATATTAACTTTATCATTTTTTTGTCTTCACTTTAATTCTTACATTTGCTTTACACTTGATGAATTTCTCTTTTTTTAATCTCCTGCCATGCACTTTCAGCCTGTCTCACCTCCTTGCCCTGTTTTTCACCGTCTATTGCTGTGTCTTTCAGGTGAGAATAAGTGACAGTTGGAGTGACAGGCTCATTAGGGCTTCATTACATGGCTGCTTGGACAGGAGGAGGAGAGAGGCCCAGTAGATGAGCTATAAAGCAGGACTGGCTGGCTGGGCGACCCCAGCAGCCCCAGAGCCTCGGAGCTTCTCCACAAAGGTTCACTAAAGGCCCCTGAAGGGGAAGAGCACACCTGGGACAGGTGAGGTTTGCCGTGGAGAAGGGCACTGGGTGCACATTTACCGAGAAAGCGGGGGTGGATTCCTCACATTCAGCCCAGGAGGTAACCCCAAGGCACTGCACTACGCACACAATACACTGACATGCACATACATATCCACACATACACACACAGACTGTCTGCCAAGGGTATTACAAGTTTAGACTTTTCAACAGGTCTACTCAACTAAAAGAAAACAGATCAAACAGTGAAATTACTTTTCCAAGCCTGAATAATGAGAATTAAGACAAGACACAAGTCGTGACAAGAACTTTTCACATTAGATATTTCAGGCTGCTCCTCCTTGAACTGTACCACACCTCCGAATCCTGAGAATTGACAAGGCTTGAAAAGCCAGACCCAGTTGTTCTGCAGTTGGATTTGGGTTTAATGCCTGCCAACAAATGTCAGTCAGAGGTTTGTTTTCTCGGGGAGCAACTGAGTAACATATCTCGAGCTGCGGTGATTAAGGCATTCAAGAACCATTAAGTAGTTAAATTAAGTGTCTAAATGGAAACCAGGTTGCTCCTCGATTTTTAAGGATTTGAGTGAGGGATCGGGTAACAGATCTAAGATGAAAAAAGACCTTGGTCAAATAATGTTTACACATAATTCATAATGTTTAGAGTACTTTTGCAGACTCTAATGCAGCAACATAATTAAAACAGAGTCATGTAGGACACTTGGACCTGATGTTAAAATATTTTCCAGTGACTGGGGTACGTATGCAATTTAAATGCATGTAACAAACTGAAACTGGCTAAGCTGTAAATACTTCAACCACCTTGCAAAATACTGATAGTGATGGTGTTTTGTGTCAAAATACAGGGAATTTTCTATGAGCAGGTTTCAGCACCTGTCCCAGGCTCCTTGTACTTCCTTAATGGTGATAAATGAACCCGGTTGAGTCATAGAACTCTGTGCCAGTGAAATATATCTTAATGAAGGAAATGTGGCTTCACTGGGACTTACAGCTGCCACAAGTATGCAAGAGTACACTGTTAAATGTACTGTGAGTCTGAATGAGTGGAAGTGTTTGGAATGGGAGAGGGTAGTGAGAGTGACGTTAGATTTGTGTTAACGTTGAATCACATATTTGTGTATATAAATCTTCTTTGACTGTGCTTTTCCTCTGCACTTTTTATCTTCTCAAAGAGGTTTAGACCAAATCTATGACATCACCCAGTGGAATGTAAACAGAGTAAACATGTCACAAATGAAAAACATTTATTTTGTGAATGTGATATCTAAGCCATGTAAAGTTGGTCTGCTAAGTTATACTGTCACAACATGCAGGCAATGAGAATTAATCTGGTGCAGGTTTCTCACTTTAATACAGTTAAACCACCATCACTGCCATAAAAACCTGTACAGCCTGTTAATAATGTGTTTCCTGCAGGCTCTAAATTACATAAACATTTGTTTACAGAAACAGGAAAGACGCTGACACTAGCTAACTACTAACAATTAAATATAGCAGATAAGGATAGTGCACATCCACTGTAATAATGTGAGAAACAAAGTAAATATTTAATATTTGAAATCAGTGCTTACCAGTGAAGTGGTTTTAAAGGAAACATTGGGCAATGCTGCTCCATTTGTTGAGTAATGTTAGCTTGCATTAGCAATTTTTAGCTAGGATAAAAGAGTACAGTTCTTCAGGTTAGAGCATTAGCAACACTACTGGCAGCCCCTGGTCGGATAGAAAGTTGTGAAAACCTAGATAACCCTGTTTCTGTTTGTTGTTAGAGCAGTTACAGTGAAAGTCATTTTACACAGCTTTGTCCGACTTCCTCCACAGGCATGCCCAGCGTGAGAGGGGTCTATCAGCTGTCAATCACTTGCTAGGTGGCCTATGGACACTAAGTCCACCCCTATGTCAGAACAGGCTAAGCAGTGAGAATGAAAAGATTAAAAGGAAAAAAAACTAAGATCTGAGAGCAAAGGTGGAAAACTACAGCAGCGTTTTGCTTCCATCAGGACAAAAAATTAGCTCAGTTTCTCAATATAACAAGAAAACTTTCTCATTATAATGAGAAAGTTAACTCTATATAACAAGGTAGTATCTCGTAACAAGAGCGTTTTCTCATTATAACAAGATCATTTTTCTCATTATAACATGAAAAACAACTTGTTTTGTGCAAGTTATGCAGCACATTGCTGCTCTTTATGTGCTGAAGAGTTCATGGGGAAATTATGATATTAACTGCAGCTGGACCTCATGTTACGGAAAATGACAGACAGGTAGAAACAGGTTTTATTGTAATATTCCAGGGGATAATGACTGTGTGCTCACTACATTTCACTCACTGTTAATGAGAAGCTGCTAAAGGACTGACAAAAGCACAGCCAAGCACTGTTTTAACTGCTTTTCACTTTCTCATTGTTTGGGGAAAATCCATGTAATTTACGTGCTGGTGCGCATGCATGTTACCATGGTTACACATATACGCCATGACAGTTCATGTCCAGAAGGTGGATTTAATAGTAGTTTAGATACATTTCAAGCATTTGTTTCACACCAGCCTAACCTAGATGGGTTGCTCATGTTTGTCACAATAAAAGCACCTACTCTTATAAGAAAACTTTAGAACTTATGGATTTATTTTATGGTATAAATTTTCCTGCTTACAGTTTTGGGTTCATATTCATGGTTTAGATATTTCATTACATCGTATTTGTCTTTATTTATGTGTTTTTATGTTTGCATTCCAGTGAGTTCAGTTTGACTCCATACACAGCTCCTACGTTGTACCCCATGACTTAGATTGCTGTCACATTTTCAACTACTCATAGAGAAATTCCATAAAAAGTGAATGAGGTTGTGGAATTTGGATCTAAACAAGAGGGTGGATTTCTCCAAAGAATTAACTGTGATTTGACTCAGACAGCAGGCCAAATTCATAGAGGAAATATGAACATACACAAAGCCTAAACCTCCACTTAGAATCCCCCTCTCTGTGCCCTTAACCACTGCTTCTCATTTTATGTTGCCAGTGAATACTTAACCACCCTGCATTGGTCTTTTCTTTATCCCCCTTCCTTTCGCTGGAGCGGTTTCCCATCCCTATGCTCAGATGTGACCTTTCACCCCTGGCGGCATGTTGACTCTCGATGGCAGACATGCTGGTGTCTAATGCTCACCGCTCCACAGATCGGTTAAGTTACGGTCAGTTCCGACAGTCACTGTGGCTGAAGAAAAGAGAAGCTGGATGGAGATGGAGGATGGATGCTAATATTGCCTTGGCTGAATATAAACTATTATTGACTTCACTTTTTCCCTGTCCTTCCTCTGTTTGGGAGACTGGCGGACGCCTCATCTCTTCCTGCTCTCTTCTCCTGCTCTTTATTCTCCTGCTCTTTATTTTTCTCTTTACATGGAATGGCTTTGGTCAGCCTGTGCACTGCCAGATGCGTAAAGGGAAAGAAGAAAAAAGGATTGGACAGCTCAAATGCATTGGTTTTTGTATTTATATATTTCATAATGTTTTTCTGTATATCACCTAGTATGGTTGGTTCATAAATTCCTTACAGTGGTGACTCACCCAGTTCCTCACTGTGAACAACTGTGTCACTACTTCCCACGACTGAAAACACAGAAAAAACAAAATTAAAGACAGATTGCAAAATAGAAACATATCAGGTGAATCAAGCTGACATTCAAAACCCCATGGCAGCCGCACCACTGGATATCATTGCGCTATTTGGTGAAATGATAATTATGATAATTGTTCCGTGAACTGTAGCAGTGTGGGGTTGTAATAGTCGCTCTTTCCACAACAGGAACTACTGGGTTCTCTTCACCGGCATGCCAAAACCACAGAGCTTACACAGCCCTGAGGATGACAAGACAGGGAGGATGGAGGAAAGGGGTAAATGAAACAAAGAATGAGGCACACTATAGGGTCCTATAAAGACTTTCATATGTACCGTGCCCTGCATGTTTGATTTTCAGTGACTGCGGCACGGCTTGGCTGCCTCTCAAGGCGATCCAAGAATAATTTCCATGAGTAGAGGAATGGATCTGTGACTCTACAGATCATAGCACTCTGTTAGTCATATGTATTTCATTGATTCTGACTTTTCTTCCCTGTCATTTGAGTGTTTCAGTGAAAGGTGTAATGGCATGGCTGCAACTGACCTAGATATAAAACTTTGAGTACTCAGTGTTGTACCATTTTTGTTGAAATCTCTAATATGACCATTGAAAATACCCTGAAATGATTTATTTTATTGAAACTTAGCTTTTATACCATATACTTTAGACTCTATATTAGTCTTGCCATTATTGCTAATGCTATCTGTATTTGTTTTAATTTAATTTCTTGAGAAAATAATGTTTGATTCCTAAGAAAAATAGTTTTTCTTTTCTTTGTGATGAGCAGACATTTTTTACCATGATGACTGTCATACGGTGGTCCAAGTTATAAATCTTTGTATTTTACGCCCTGTCAATGGGACTTAATTAGTGCTTATTAAAGGCAGGTGTGCTGCTGAGGTCAACCAGCTCAGTCGCATTGGTTTAAATATACAGCGTGTTAGCATCAGTTAAACCAAACTGCTACAGATGGATACATAGACTGGTGAAAATTCATGTTTATTTCCCATAAAATAAAAAGCAGTAAACTTTTATCATTCACTTATCACTCACACCCACTTTATCATTCTCTCTAATTTCAAGGTATTTACAATGAAAATATAATGAGCTATAAAGAAATAGTTCAACATTTTGGGAAATATGCTTATGTGGTTTCTTTGTGAGAGTTAGCTGAGAAGATTGATACCAATCTTATGTTTGTGTTAAGTTTGAAGCTAGAGCCAGGAAGCAATTAGCTTAGCATAGCATGAAGACTGGAAGCAGGGGGAAACCGCTAGCTTGGCTCTCTCAAAAGTTTAAAAAAAAAAAACACCCTCACTGCATCAACAAGACTCCAGGAGGTCACTGGCTTTAGTACATCAAGAAACAGTTACAGCATGTAACCCTGACGCCATAAATTGTCATTTTAACATTTCTGTTTGTGCAGATTAAAAAAACAAAGTACAACATCTGAGTTTGAAAGGTAGGCAAATTTATGAACTTTGAACAGAGACAGGCTAACTGTTTCTCCCTGCGTCTAGTCTTTATGGTTAGCTAGGCTAATCGCTTCTGAGACGAAAGACTCCTATAAAAAGCTCCTTTTTAAGAGTTGTTGCACGTTGAAAATGATATGACACAAATGTTCTGAAAACAACCAGCATCACGCAGGATTTCCTGTCTGTTGACTTGAAAGATTTGCTCTGCTGTGCATGTTATCACATAGACATACAATACTTACAGACATTATTAGGAGTTAGATGTAGTTCTGTCTCCTTTCTCTCTAAATCCCCTCTTCATATCAAGTGTCTTTGCTGTCTCTGGCTTGTGTCTTGTTTTTTCTGAGCTCTCCGTTAGCACTCGGAGCTGTCAAGGAATGATGCTGCACAGTGCTGCCAGGCAGAGGTGAGGCGCAGGGTGACACACTGAGAAGTGAGATGAATCTTCTTCATCAAAACCACAGTGATATATATGCTGCTACATCTCCATCCTGTGTATAGGCACTGTCCTTTTTCCATTGTTGTATTCTCCTGCTTAGATCTTACTGACACTTTATCTTGTATACCCTATAACATTTTTTTGAGCATCATCCTTTATATTCATTTTTGTTTTCCTTTTCCACAGTTTACTCTGTTTCACACTATACATGCAGAACTAGTAAATCTTTGTGTTTTGGGTTAGCCAACTAGTATATTGGATGCATCAGGTAACAGAATAGAGCGAGTTCCAAAGGCTATTTGACAAAAATAATTAATAACTTGATTACTTTAAACATGTCAACTTGGCAGTCCAAGCAGAATATTTTCTGCTCGATACTGGTCTGTTTCACACATTCCCACCTTCATACATAAACTCACAATCACAGTGAGCAGGCATGATGCTAGCGTCACACACTTGCACAGTCTGAGCTCTCAGGCATGAAAAGATCGATTCTATCTTCTATGTCTAATTCTGGGTTTTCAGACGGGATATGTGCGTGGACTATATGCGTATGTTGCCAGGTTTGTGTCAAGATTTCCAGTGCTCCCGCTGTGTTAATGGCTAGGCTGTGAATCGTCACCACGGCAATGGTCAAATGGGGCCAGGCTGATGACGTACACCGGTAAGTCCATCCAAGGGAAATAGCAAATGTGTGTGCGTGTATTCTGAGGTGTGTTCAAAGTCCTTGCTCCCCTGCCTTCTTTCTGGGCCCTACGAAGTAGGCAGCAGTGTGAACAAAGGGTCAATGCCAGGCTTTCTTCATCCATACTGGAGGGCTTTGGCACCTCACAGCTCTTGTAGACTCCAGCACCTGCCTTCTCTCAATCTCACTGGGACAGCGTCATTTAGCCAGACTGATCTTCTCCAGGCCAATAGGGAAACTTAATTTAATCATTCTGCAACTGGTGCTGTGTGGGTAGAACACAGATTTCACAGACGGCATAATGTCGTCGAGACAGGGTGGCCTGTTGGACAATTTTGTGACTGGGAGGTTGCAAGTTCACTCCAAGCAAGAGCCAGAATCCCTTTTTTCCCTCTGAGCCTGACACTGAACTGAAACCAGCCATCCATGAAAAAGTGCAAACCACTCAGCAAGAACTTTGTTTTTGTGAAAACAGTTTTACTTAATTGCTGTGACAAGATTTGCGCTGTCGCAACAGCCACTGCTCCACCTTCTTGTTCCTTTCTGCAAACACATCCATATGTGGGAATTGACGTCCCGTGATGTTTGCTTAAATCTTTATTCCCTCAGTGCCCCGGCTGGCTCGGCCCAGTCCAGGAACTGCAGCAGCCGTGCAGCGGGGCCTCACTGCTGGAGGGCAGGAACTCACTGAACAGGAGGGAGCGCTCCTAATTGGCCTGAATGGCTGCAATCTGAGCCAATAAGAGATAAGTGCTGGATTGCTCTCCAGATCGGCAGCGATAGCATTGTGCTGTGTGACCGGGCCACGATTGCGCTGTTGACCAAACAGAGAACAGGTGTGCAAGCTCTCTCCAGCTCAGGTGGCCTTCCCAGCAACCCCGAACAAGCTCTGCCGTGGCGGGCCTCACACACCCTGAGCAAACACACTGAACGCTCGGATTGCTGTGCACTGTATGCTTTTATACTTTGAGGAAAAAATCCATCTCTGTGTGACAAGCTTGTTCCTGTGTTATAGCTGGATAATCTACAGTATGGAGGAATGTATTCATAAATGTTGGAACAAAGGCACTCTTAACCTACTTCCTTCATGGCTAATCAAGCAGCATTGACTTTAGTGATAGGGGGCTGGTTAGACGGATGTTGGCGGTTTGAACGGCGTGCAATGCAAGCTATTAATACTTCATTTTTTATGAATCACAAAGTGGCAGCAAGTGAATAGTATTTTCGTCTTTCCTGCAACTGCTTTGAATATTAATTACAAATCCTTTCAACTTGCCTCTGAAGCGACCATTTCTATATTTCACAAACAATAGATACTGTAAATGTTTGGCTCAGATGGCCAATCTTTGTTTTGATTAGGACCCATAAGTGTATAAATATGCCTATAACCTTCTTGGCAAGCAAACTCTTGACATTTATGGCTTCCAGATGGCAAACGACCAATGGAAGAATTCACATTTAGTATTGTAAACAAAAGAGGAGAAATAGGAAAAAGAATAAGCAGTAATATCAAAACAAACAATTCTTTACCAGTTTCCCTTTTAGGCTTTATTTTTCTGTTTGCTTAAGCACATAACATCTTCTCTGTAATTCATTGTGTTTGGTATTAGTCATTTTAATGCTGTGTGTATTTATGATTAATTTCTAGAAAAGAAATAGATGTTGCTCATAAAATGTGTGCAAATAGCACACAGAGATAAACTGTTAACCAGCTGTTAAACACACTGTGTTGTGTATGCATGTTAGTTCACTGAAATACTCAAGTGTTTGCCTGTGCTGTTTACATCTGAATTTGACTGAGTGAGTGTAACTTTTTCAATGAGAGAGGAAGGGGGTCTTTAAGAGGGGAATCACATCCTGTGCCAGAGCCCTGAACTCTGTTTCCAAAGCCAGCAGAAGTGATGGGTGTGCTGGGATAATGAGGGGGGTCAGTATCAGAGGGTGAAAGCATTTGGGGATAAGCCATGGCTAATGACGAGGAAGTCCGAGGCGGCTTTGATCTACACAGGTCCTTTGGCACATCGAGGGAAAGCTGTGTGCTATACAAGGAGACCCCTAATCTTCTTAGGGATATGCTTAACATTCCTCTACTTTTGGGGACCAAGAAGAGTACTCCATCTCTCCGTCTGTCCTCTTTATGGGTGCAATTCAAAACAGTCTGCAAGTCTGCATCCTATTTTGCTGTTGGTTTTTCGGGAAACCAGAGCATATATGAGGGGAAAGACAAAGCTGTGGGTTGGTGGGTTGGCTGCTCGATGGAAGGAAGGCCTCTTCTGGTCACACTGTGGGATGGTCTCTGCTAAGCTGGAACAGGTTTTTGGTGGGTTTTGGGAAGATTTCCGCATCAACCACTGGCATCGTGTAGCTGAAGCTAATCCTGCAGAGGAAATTTTGATTTCATTTTGGATGTAGAAGTTGTTCCCAAAGTGGCATCATCATCACTTCAAAATGATTGATTTCTCCCCATGTCTACTGGGATTATTTTCTAGAAAACCATTCTTGTTTTCTTTCTACTGCGGTTGGAAGGTATTTATAGATGTGATGTTTGAAATTATATATTATATATATAAAGTCTGAATTGGCCTAAGAATGACATTAAGCACTATTCTCTGAGGCGTTTTGAGAAAGGACAGAGCTGGAAATTACAGTGGCTATGCCAGCCTGCTGCCTCCCTGCGTGCCAGTCAAGGAGAAAAGCCCAAAAAGCAGCAACGAGGATGGAAAGTATGGAACAGTCCTTTCCATGCCTTTGTGAAAACTGAAAAAAGGGCAAATTCACTCCTTTTTTCCCATCCAGACCACATTAGACAGATTAGAAAATTTACTCTATAAAGATATTTAGTAATTGAACTTGAAAAGATAAAAATAACTTTTCTACCTTGGTTTTTCAATGAGAAAGAGGAGCTCTACATGACGAAATGGAGAAACATGGTGTGAATTTCTAGCAGCAAGATTAGTGAAATCACTCTTTTTTGTGTTTTCACAAATAGAATAAAGGTTTCACAAATCTGAAACTGTGATTTAACGACTCTCTAGAGTCTCCTTTGGTAATCTAGACCAGAAGTCCAAGAGTACTGGTTTTTTATCTGGATCTGGTCTAATGTGGTCTGGATGGAAAAATATCAGTGAAATCAACCTTTTTTCTGTTTTCATAAGCAAAATAAAGGTTACACAAATCTGAAAGTGGGTTTAAAAAGGGTTAAGGCTTTTGCTACAATGTCTAACACTTTTGTCTAAGTGTAAATGGTAAAAAAAAAAAGGACAATCAGCTGCTAAATATTAATAATTATTTATGTTTCCCTTTGTTCTCTCAGGAAACTGCTTCATCTTCAAATCTTCGAATCTTCAACTGTCCAGCCTCTGGACTAGTGGACTGAGCCCTCAAGGATTTCAGTCATAGTACTGTGACATGTTCACCATCATCACATCAAGTCTGTGCGGGCGCTGGGTCGCAAGGGGATAAAATGTGCTCAGAGACGGACTTAAGACCTCCACTGTTTCCATGGAGATAAAATGAAATTCCTGACCATGTAACTCATTTCAAAGTGTTTTTCTGAACAGCTCCTAATGGTTTTGAAATATGCTGGTCTGCGGCTTTACTCTCACCAAACTTGGTCAGAATGCTCAGAGAGATTTTCCCTTTACATGAACTGCTACACTGCTATTAAATCCTCACTGAGGATCTTCACATTGTAGACTGACAAAAAACAACCATTACCCCACTTAGTTTAGCAGATTATAATAAACAAATCCAAGTCATTAAGCCTATTATTTTGTGTGGACATTATAGGTTATCTCACTTCAGTTCATTTATACAACAAAAGTGAAAAAAGCAAATATCATCAAAAGTAAATCTTTTACACATCCTATTATCATTAATATTATAATGATAATTATTGTTTTTTTATTATTGATAATAATAATTAGTATTTCATTTTACATCTTCACTTTAAACCCTATTGCTGCAGGATTATGGGTAATTTTCTAAGCAAAGTCTGGTGAAGTCTGCACCCCAAGCAGACTCTCTGGAAGTCTACAGAAAATCCACTTGAGGATTCTTGTGGGCTTGATGAACTGTGGGTTTGGACAGCCCTCAGCACTCACAGACTTCTCAGGAACGCACCCGCAAAGTCCGCAAGTCTGCAAGTGCGGTTAAGTCCGGACATTTGGATTCAGCCTCAATTTGACGAGCAAGTGTTGAGCAGTTGTGGGCACGTAGGGAGGGTCGTCACGGCTCTGTGCTCGCAGGACCGCATTTGTGCATGTAGAGCAGAAATGCTCCCTCATGAGGATGCATGGTTTTCCACTCGCGGATATTGTTCTGAAACTAATTAAAGCCATAGTTTTCCATCAACACTTGTTCCTTGTTGTTTTCTTGGTTTTCTTACAATAACGCTTTTATTCTTACAAACAGATTGGTTTTGTGCAATACTTCCATGCATAATAAGAGATGGACCAGAGAGCCCTGCTAGTCAATCAGATCCTTGGTGTGGGGATAGTGATGGACCCAGAGACCCCTCAGTCTTGCTTACTGCTAGGCCAACAGAGTATTAGCCAGCCGAGGCCTGCGTGTCTGCAGGGGCTTAGACCTGCCTTCGTTCCCCGTTCTGCAGCCAAAGCCGACACCCCTCCAGGGCATGAGGAGAGAGGAATGCACTCCGACCCTCCACCCTCCTCTCTTCTTTCCCTCCAGAGGAGCAGGGATGGAGGCCCCTTTATGGAAACCAACCAAGACCCCAGGCATCAGATCCCTCTGTTTTTCATCCTTCTCTTTACCTCCTCACCCTTTGCTCTTTTTTCTCCCCTTTGTGCGAGGGTTGTTTGCAGTGGTAGAGTACACAGTGCGGTGTAGCCGCAGCCTTCCAGAGGGCCACGGCGAGCTTGGACGGGGCCCCTGATAAGGGCTGCGCTCGGCTGCTATGAGGGCCATGAGAGCACAAACATTACGCCACTGAGTAAACGGATCCTGGGGCCCACTGCTGAGCGCCTTTGTTATTGCGGCTCACATGCAGCCGGGTCAGAGCAGATAGAGAATGCAGCTCATATGGCTGGCTTATCACAAAATCCAATCCCGGACCTTGTGGTACAGCCTATTCTTGGAACTGGGAGCATGTTAACTCACTGGTTGTTTTTCCTTGCTTTTTTTGAGGGGTGGGGGTGTGGGGGTCTTTCAGGGATTTCAGTCAAATCTATTTATAAGTGCAGTTATGAAAGAGCATTTTAGGATAGTGTCTGTTCCAGATGGCTATCTGTGCTGTTTGTTTGACTGTGATAAACAAGATCAATCCTTTATGTTGGATATTTGCCTGCGATATTAATGTTTAATTAAAAAGGAAATGGCTCTCCTCAAATCTCTGTTAATCTCACCGAAACTAATGTTATCTTGCATGGCTGTGGGAAAAAACACATCTCTGCCTCTGCTCAGATCAGCTAATCTGTAGATGCCCTTGACTTGGGCAGGATTTTCTCTTTTAAAAGCATATGAAGTGATAGTTAACTTAACTCTCAGTCAGTTTAAATAATATTTACAGATTACATTTCCTGACACATATTCACTAATTCATTGGAGATTCCAGCCTCATCTGGTGACAGAATAAAATCTGTATACGTGTCTATTTTATGTGTTTACTGCTTCCTCTGTGTCCGTCTCTGGCCCTCATCTCAGCATCTTCCTTCCGAGTTCCTGGAGGTGCAGGATGGAGGAGAAAAGAGGAGGCAGGGTGAGTTATAGCGGGAAACAGAGACTTAAGCAGTTGTCTAAACACTGTCAGCAGTGTTCCTGGGCTTTGGAGAAAGATCTCCCCCTGTTGCTGTGTGTTCTGTCTGAGGTGACACACTGGAGGCTCTGGTTCCTGTCCTGGACTCAGATTCTGGCTCTTCACCATCCCTCCTGACGTACCACAGGCAGTGAGACAGTTTCTAATATGAATTTAACAAATGAGCGGCTCATTTGGGAAAGTAAATATGTTCCTTCATTTTCAGTTTTTCATCACGGTGTTATGGTTTGGTACACACACAACTTAGTTTCCTGCTGATTGGACAAGCACATGATTGCCCAAGCAACACATCTTGTAGACTACTCGGGAATTCATGAGGCATGTTATTTTTCTTCCAAATGATGACTTTGCTGGAATTTGCCTTTAAGGACACAGGGCCAGCGACCCGAGTCACAGGCTCTGTATGCACATGCCAAACACCAGCCAGTCCTCACAAGAAAAACGACAGTGTAGATGTAAAATTCAGCCGACAAAAACGACCTATAGTTACGTTTACGCCATCTAGCGATGGTAGTAATTATGACTCGGGGAAGTGACGCAGTTCAGATGACGTTAATATGAGGAGGCAGGTTGGGTGGATGGCTAGATAGTTAGATGGCAAAAAGTGGACTTAGCTGCAGGAGAATGCATTTCACTTCCCATTTCCAACCACAAGTGTCATGTTTCCAACCCAGACGGGACATTTTTTAAAAAAATGATGTCGTGTTGCCATGATGACGAAAGTTGTGTAACCTTAAGGAAGTAAAAACCACGTTTCAAGTGATCATTTTAACCCAAACCATGATTTTTCCCTAACCCTAACCAAGTGGTGTTTGTGCCTAAACCTAACCAGACCTTAACCACAGCGTTGTCACACCATAAAACATAATTATTTTTTAACAGTGATTTGTAATGGTTTCGGAAAGCAGTATATTCAGATCCTATGGGTCGTTCTGGAGTGCAAGTACAATCATGTGGTCGTTTAATTATATAGATGTGTTGCAAACACGTAACACCAGTTTCTTTCCTGCTCCAACATTTTACTGGAAATTAAGGTCACTCTGCTGTTCCGAGCTTCTCTCCGTTCTCTTTCACGATCCATAACTCGGCATCTGAATCCAGACTGTGCGGACAGAACGGTCTCACCTTGGTAAACCCAGGGCACTTAATGAAAACTGATGACAGACCAGTCATTAGAGCTACACACAGCAGCCATTTATACTCTTAATCTGTCATACACAGGTGACCTTGGGATCTGTGTGTTTGTGTGTACATGCAGGATTGTGCCCTTTCAGGTGGGTTTGCATGTTAGAGCTATATATGTATAAATGTGAATATGTGCATTTATATTTTTCTGTTAAAGAAAACAATCTCAACCTTCATTTCACTTTGAAAGACACGGAGGAGGGAACCTTATTCACGATGGTGACTTGTTACAAAATAAAAATCCATCCTTCCCTGGTCATGGTGTGTTGCATGTCTGGGCCCATTTTGTTTTTTTATACCACGTTGTTCTTATTCCTATGGATGACTGTCATCTAGTTAAAATCTTTTGAAAGCAGATAAAACTTCAGGGGACTTATTAAAATATTTTTATATTTTTTTATTAACATATGGATCGTATGACTACTTGTATGTAAAAGGCATCACTGAACCAGAGAATTAGTTCCCTACTCTGCAGTTTCCCTTAGCTCTATGGAGCTTTATGGCATCTTTCAGCTCGTTGTTTTCATTTTCAGCTCTACTGTTTTGGTTCAGTCTCACAGCTCTCATAGTGTCGTTTTCAGCCACAGGCAGCTGTTTTCAGCAAAAAAAGCAAGCCACAAGCCCTCTGAACTTTATCAGCCCAGCACTAAATGGCTGAAACACAAAGTTAGCAACTAGCTTGTGAATATAGCAGAATATCAAGAAGCTAATGAGACAATATTTCCCTCAGACGTTAGCAGAGACCAAAACAGAGCTAAAAGGAGAGTGAATATTTGACTTACACTCACCAGGTGGCCAGATATATAACTCCAAATGAATGCTAATGTTGCTTCATATCTGGTGAATGTGTAAATAAGCAATTCTTTGCTAGCATATGCACCATATCAACTTTATAAAGTGATAATATGTCATTGCTGTTGTTACAGCTTGCTTCCACTGTCGCCGTGGCCATAAAATCTGCTAATACAGATATAAAGGTGATGTATCATGCACATTTCCAAGTCTATATTTATATTCTGGGGCTCTACTGGAATAAATTTGCATTATTTACAGTTAAAAAAAAGCCTCCTTATTTATCTTACATTGGCCCTTTATACCTCTCAGTTCAGCCTCTGTTTCAAACAGGCTGTTTTAGCTCCTGTCTCTTTAAGGCCCCCCTCCCAGTGAACCCAGTCTTCTGACTGGTTAACTGGAAGTTGCGTCTTGGCAGACGTTTGGCAGTTCCGGAGACTACATAATAAACAGTTGTAATAGGATTTCACTTCTTCACTTTTTCTCATTCTTTACTCGAAATGGAAACTTCTACACCCATACATGTTCAAGCCCGAATCCGATCTAAAATATTTCCATTGTCGACATTGTCCACCCATTTGTGGGCTTGCATGAACAATCTAACGCCATCACAAGGAGGAAGTACAGGTAACATTGCAAACACAGCGTTCAGAGCAGATTGAAGCCTGGGCCTTTGACTCGCAGGGAGCATTTTACATGCATTCACCTTAAGTTTTTTGACCATGTTTAACAAAGACATCTGACATCATAACAGTATGCAAATAACAGAAAATTACAAAAAGCACAATAGATCTCCTTTAAAGAAGTATTTTTTGAAACTCATGTTTTTGCACAAATGCTACCCAACCACAGTAGCCTAAACAGAGTGCAAGACAACCTCATGTTTTGATTTAAAATAGTTTCTTTCAACTGGGAAAGCTCACCCTCTTACTGCTGCCATGGTATTGCTATCACTACTGCTCTCTCTGCGTACACTTTCTGAAATCAGCTTATTCAGACACATTCTGGGTTTGTCAAAGGTCTTCTTGGAAATGTTGGAGGCAGCAACTGTGTATGCAGCAGCGTGAAGGAAAATTGGAACACTTGAAAAGAAAATTGCCACACTGTCGTATTGCGCTGAGCAAGAGATTGATTACTTACAACACTTCAAGAGAGTCCATGAAGATGGAATTTTCCTTTTAGCTGTGCGTCTCTATGCATGTCTGTGTACATATTCATACATCCAGGAATATAGAAGATGAAAGCCTTCGTGTCTCAACAAGCATATATGAGCAAAAGAAAGGATGTATATCAAGACAATCATTGAATCCAGTTGAGCATCCGGGGGGCTTGAGCAACTTCTGCCTTGTGAAAAATGACTTTTAAGTTAGAACAGTTTTATTTGTCATAAATAACACTCAAACAAGACATTTACATTGGGAAGAAATCCAATATACTTTCACTTGTAGTCTGTCGAAATTGCCTCAACACAGTTTGCAGTGTCAACATGATACAAATTGAGTCAACTAGATACACTTGTTATTGTTTCCTGGTTAGAACAGAGCTGGAGACGAGCCAGTGGTCTTTACAGCCCGCACCAACATTTGCAAAACAATGTCTCAGTGATCTCTTGTTTTTGTCACAGGCTCCTTCAGGCTCATTAAAGTGATTAATGGATATCTGAAAAGCTAATGGAAATGCAGTCGGATCCAAGCATAGCATTGGATTTCCACAGCTTTTTAATTTCTCATCACTCATTAAGAGAAAGTCATTCAAGTCTCTTGCTGAGATATTAGCCTGTGTCTAATGGCTGTGACTCTCCGAGAGGGAGAGCAAGTTATGAGTTTAATGAGTCTTTTATCCCTCTCATCAAAGAACCACATCTGCTTTTATCCAGAGAAAACATTTTTCTATAATTTCACTTTTTAAGGATTTTTATAAAAAATTCCTAACACTTGATCTGAGATGTTTGCATCAATGCATCTGCATGGCTTTATTTCTGGGAACTGGGTGGCTGGGCTCGCATTGTGCTCTCTCATGTCTCATACCAGAAAAAGTATTACTAACCTTATCTCCTCCCCCCTTGTTGCTCTTCCTAATGGGGAATTTCATTTATAGTACTGGTGAAGTGATCCGTTTTGTCTGAGCATAAATTGCAGATAATTGTGCCATTTGGACGCCGGACAGCGGGGTCGCTAGACGAGCAGTCAGGCTGGGTGAAAGTGGATGCCTGGGAGTTCACGGTTGGCTGAAGCTAAACGCACGGATACACGTGTGTGTATGTGTGGCCGTGTGTTTTGACTTGGTGTGTACTGTGTGTGTGTGTGTGTGTGAGAGAGAGAGAGAGAGAGAGAGTGAGCGCTCCTCCCAGTGTTTGTTCTTCTATTCACAGTGGGTTTTAAAACAGGCCAGCGCTGGCTGAGGAGTATACTTTTTAACTGTACGTAATTGTCCTCTACAATAACAGTCACCATGTTTGCTCTGGCAGCATTCAGCCTACAGGCTGTGTGAGAGGGGCTCAAGTCCAGTGCTGAGGGGCCCATGTTTTATTTTCATACGGTATCTCACTTCACCACGGTCTGCCAAGATCTATGAGGGCAGTGGGAGTGCATGGAGATATCTGCGAGGCGTTGCTGTATCGAAACACTTTCCCACTCTGACATCCAACTTTTTCTCTCACAAATCATCAAGAATGTCACAAAGCAAATTCAGTTCTCTCTTGTTTCAACCTCTCTCTCTTTGACAGCGGCTGGCACATATGCCAGCACTTACAGGGTGAGCCGGTGCTGTGTTGTTCCGCCCGAGGTGAGGTGACATCCCAGCACAAGCTCAGTCAGGTGCAGTTGTTGGAGGGGGTTAAGTGGTGCCCCAAGCCAGCACACAGAAGCTTAAGCTTTGGATTGACAGCTCTTTAAAGCACGGGCCCTGGAGCTGGTCCAGGTGTGAGAGAGAGGCTGAGCTTCAGCACACAGAGCCTGATTAGGAGCCTCTTCTTTAAGGAGCCCAGTCAGGCTCATGACTTATGATTTATGACATAGGTGTCTGTGGAAAGACAGGTTGATTTATCAGCTTACAGTGATAGCTCTCTGTGCTCTGGGAATGCATTTGCCAAGTTTCTATAGATGAGATTAATAGCAATAAAGAGAGTTATAAGAACTATCTTAAACATTATTTAAAGGTCTGGTGATATTGTGTATTTTTTTTAAACCAACAAAGAATTTATCCTATGAAAAAGTACTATCTGTGTACCCAAAGCCTGATGTACAGTACGTATGAAGCTTATTCCTCTGTGCCATAAAGCTCCATTGGTGTCCAAGAACTATTAAAACCACATCAGTCAGGCACACTGTTGCACTGGGTGACATGTTCCTTCATTAAAATGAACATGGGCACTGATTTGTTTTAAGTCGATCCCAAATACATTGTACTGCTGCCATAAATACTCAATGGAACACCAAATGTGTATTAATCCGCTGAAAATAGTCCTCAACAAATGCACTATTTAATCCTGTCTGAGAAACATTTGCTAAAAACCACAGTGCCCAGCCATTTTAGGAAATTATTTTCATTTTATTTTTAATCACAAGCCAAGATCTTTGTCTTACAAAAAAACCCACTCATGATGTAGTAAATTGGAATTTTGTTTTTTTGCCCTGTTTGCGTCTATAGTCAAAGTTGATTGTCTCCAAACTGAGAGCCAAAACCATCCCTCTTCCAGAATATGTCTGAATGAGTTAGAGGCTCCGCAGTCTATCCTAGGCCAGCATCACCAGATCACTTCCTGTCAGCGTTGGCAACGGGAAATCATTCAAGGTACAAAGGCATGCATCAGCCCAGGCAGCCATCTGCTTAGCCACCACAGCTGAGTGTGTTTTGGCCAACTCAGAAGCCCTGAGAAACATTCCCCAAGAGGCAAAACTACATACCCTCTGTCTCCTCCGCTCATGTCAACCTTTGTGCGTCTGAGCTGCCGCCACCAGGACCCCCGTGATGTAGCGCTGATTCATGGGTAAGGTAGTTTTCATTGACACTTTTGATGCTGCATATCAAGTGAGACATCAGAGGCAAGTTATTTCTTCTCTCGCCTCTCTGTTTCATAACATGTGAGCCCTTTTATCAAGGCAAAGCTCTTAGCTCTACATGCTCCACCACATCTCGCTTTGAACAAATCCGGCAATCAGAATCCATGCACCACAGGGGAACATGTGAGGCAAAATCTTGGTAGAAGGTCCAAGGTCAACCTTCTACCAATATTAAGAGTTCAATGAAGCAATTTAGCCCCGGAGAGATACATTCCCAGCAAGTCTGAGGAGCATTCATCCAGATAAATAACTGATTAAACCAAAGCCGCGAGCATGTCTTCACCTGCGGGACTCCAGTAAAGTCAAGAATTTACACCTGCGTCTATTTTGACTCATGAACTAAATAAAATCTTTCTTTGTTTACTATGATCAAATCTCAAAACACAGAGAGCTGTGAAGGAGTTTAGGTTTTTAAATTTTCCGTCTTCACCATCCAGCTAACTAAGTACATCATGATCCCCCCCCCCCCATGGTGGTGGTTGTTTCTGACTCTTGCGGATGGAAGTCTTGTCCTTACATGCATGTATGTAATTACTGTAAATATTTATGGCCGTCTTTGCTCAGTGGAGGCCTACTATATCAGAAGAAGGGAGACAAGAGGCAGGGGGAAGGGGAGGAGGAGGAGGAGGAGCCCCATAAATGGAGCACTATTTGGGTTGTTGTAGTCTTTGGATAATGTTCCATTAATCTCACCTCTCATGTATGTTTCCCATCACAAAGCATTCTCTCTGGATTCTCATGAGAGAATCAGATAGTTAATCTTTATGGGTTAGCGGAGCTCCATATGGAAAATTGTCTGGCAGAGAAAGGGCTCAGCCTGTCCTGACAAGCATAGTTAGAGAACATTTCAACTTGACACCTGCCTCACACTCTGCTGTGGTTTATCCTGTGTTTTGTTTGTTTGTTTAGTTGGCCAATACCATTTGCTGGACGCCTCTCTTCTTTGGTGTATGACTCTAGCCATAATGTTTGGATTTTGAGCCTCGCTTTGGTGTGGTTTCTGGAGGGGGCTCTGTTCTGAACAACAATGCCGCTAAAACAACACAGCTATAGGGATTCTGACACTGATGGTTCTATAGCGAAAAACCCCCCAAAAAACAACAAGCAGCTGGCGACAAATGGATTTTTTCCACTGGATTCCTCTTTTTTTTCCCCCTTACAATTTTCTCCTAAAAATGTTTGTTTAGGGCTTCAGGTTTTTATTAGCGTTAGGCAGCACTGTGGGGTAGCAGATTTGGCAAGAAGCAAAGAAGTTAGCATGGAGTGCCAACCAGCTTGTCAGATGGTGCATGCTCTGCAGGGGGTAAAGAGTACAGTTTCTTGTATAAACCGTCAGCGCTCCACAGACACACAAATACACAAATGCACGCCAGAGTCTATAAACACACACTTTTTCAGCCGTCTCTCTCTCTCTCTCGCACAGACATACACAGTCTCAGTGTCTCTTCAGCCTGTTGGGGGTAGATGTCATAAGTGCTCTTCTTGCCAAAGGAAATCGCTGTTGTATTTATGTATGTGAGCACAACTATTATTACAGGGGATGTCTTAAACAGGAGAAATGGGGGTAATGAATGAGACTCATACATTCCACAGTTCCAGTGGTTTTTCCCCGCTCACCCCTCCTCTGAAAAACAATGAGAGATTGTCGCTAGAGAGAAGAAATCCCTATTCAACAGGCTGCTGCTGCTGTCGCTGCATTTTTCCACTCTTTCCCTCTCATGTCTTTTCTCCTCTTTGCACTTTTTTTTTCTGTACTCACTTTTTCCTTATTTGTCGTGTTATTTATATGAGCTCACTCTGCTCACGCTGGGCAAATTCGGAATGGAAGGTTCCCTGGGGAGGTAGTGGTGTCGGGCTGAGAAAGGTGTGTGTGTGCGTGCGCGTGCGTGTGTGTGTGTGTGTGCCCCGCCGGCCACCCCTGCACAGAGGGCCTTTTGTGTACGTCCCTGGTTTATAACACCTCCACTCTTCCCTACTCCGTTCTCCCTTTCTCTGCAGCCGATGCCAATCCTGCCCACTGACACTTTCATGTACACACACACACACACTCACATATATAAACACACATCACGCTGCTGCCCGGTTTTTATTGTAGGCAGGGATCAGTCATTCTTTCCAGGGAGGGAAGCGTGTCGTGAACTCTGCGGCTCTAAGCCCAGGGCTCTGGCAGTGGCAGCCTGTGATGCAGCCACAAATTCAGACCGGGTCCCCCGGTCTGGAACATCCTGCCGCTGTGTCTCTTGCTTAGATGGGAATAGCACCCAGATGTTCAGATGTATTATAATGCTTTGGTGTATTTGCAAGTCATGGTATCGATTTTCTCCCTTTCTCTGCTGATATATTCATCTCAAAGGTAACCTAAATGCACCTTCAGGCCCCACCAACCAAGCATCACTTCCTGTATTTCCTGCTACTTTTTTCATACTTCTGTTTCTCTTTTTCCATTCAGCACAATTCAAAGATGTTTCACTGGTGTGAATAATGTTGGCAAAGAGGTATTAAGTTACTGTAATGCAAAATTATTTCTGTGCCTATTTTATATCTGTTGTACTTTTTCTATATTTTCCTCCATACACAAAGACATACAGTACCTTCATATTTGCACGTTTCCTCACACTTTCCCAAAATTTGTTATTGTAACAAGCCTACAGTACAGTTAAAGCTCATTGTTTTTAATCATTATTTTAAAAATACTCTGACTTAAGAATTAGCAGATTAGTTTAAAATGATTTTTTTTTAAATCGTTTTTTATTTTCATGTCTCTACACATCCAAACAGTCTCTGCTGCAAGAAGGCACTGTAAATAAGGTCCTCCTAAAACAAAGCACAAGTAAAAGAGAAAAAAAAAGTTTATATATATATATATATATATATATATATATATATATATATATATATATATATATATGGAAAAAATGGGAAGACGTCTCATGTTACAGAGTCAGAGTGTTAAAGGGTCCTCAGTGTAATTAAAAAATAAAGTACAAACTGTATAAAGTTATATAACAAACTGTATAAATGTCCTTGAACCTGAATTTTAATATATATATATATATATATATATAGTTGTAGTTTTTTTTTTTTACAACTATTTTGTGAGAATTGAACTAACAGGGTACAAAATCTACAGTACTTTTGGTGTAATTCCCCTTTATCCTCAAATTTCTTTAATCTGTTGTCACTACAGTAAGTTAACAGTTCACACATTCCTTTAACGTGAATAGTTTCATATTTTCTCCATATGCAAGGCATCATGACATCTGTCCCTTCCAGTTTTAATAAACACTGATTCGGTTTCACAGCAGTATCAATATTTATGCATTTTCCTGTCTCTCTGAATGTGCTTCGTTTGTTCAGCAGGCCTGTAAAGTTTAGATATTTTGTCAACAGCAGAGGTGCAAATGTTTTCATTTTGGAACAACATTCTGTTGGATATATAAGGAATGTTTGAAGAGAGAGGAAAGAGAGAAGCAAAAAGATTTATGAAGCTCCCCCTAAAAGTCAATATGGGTTTCAAGTTACATCTATGGCGCAGTGGAGATTTATGTTTAATAAGCTTCAGGTGTTGGCTGGCTTGGGTTTGGGCTGGGGAGGGTAGACTGCTTGCAGGGAGTGGAGTGGGTAACTGTTACACACACACACACACACACTCACACATACACACACACACACATCCTGCACTCAGTCCATTTTAGCTGTCACAGCCTATACCGATGCTTCAAATGCACGGCTGCCTTGCGTCTGGAAAAACAGAGCTGCCTTTGTGCCCACCTCTCAAATGATTTCATGTGGCCGTCCACAACGCCTGTATGACAACACACAGCCTGTCAGGGGTGAGCAGAGACAAATGGAAAAGCTAATATACGACTAATAAGCAAAGAAGGGGAGGAATGTGCAGCAGAGGTCAGAGGGGAGATTGACAGCAGCTATTAACAGCACCCCCTCCTTCTCCTAACATCTTTCGCTTTCTGCTGTGTGTTTATGTGAGTGACAGGCACTCTGCCCAGGTAGAAGCGTGAAACAAAGGTCACTCTGTATATAGAAGGCGTGCCCCCCTCCAAAAAAACCTCTAACCTGTAGCTGTAGAAGCAGGCAAGATGAAGCAGAGATGATCTCAAGAGCACTGAGATGTGTGAGGTGTGTGATGGTTTTGTAGATGGGGTATTTGTCAACTATGAAAGGTGTATTTTACGAAGACTCCTTTTCCACCTCCACCCACATCTGTCTGGTCTTGCCCTCAAAAGCCCCCCCCCCCCCCCCCCCCCCCCCCCCCCTCCCCCCTCCTCACACACACACCCCTTTACTCTCCCCCAAACCCCTCATACATCCTACCTGTCATTTATAAGCCGATTGTAAATCATCACAGCGAGCATTCCTCCTGACACCTGAAAGTGTCTCGACAAGATGGACCAAAAATGCAGCTGTGGCACTTCTGTAGAGTACTCATGAATGTGAAATGGAAACATGTGAAATTCAATAAGAGAGAATGTGCTCGCCTATGGCTGTACAGCCTGGCTCCCTCCTTCTCTCATGCATTTTTATTTCCCACCATGAGAAGAACCAGCTGTAGATACATTGAAATTCTCTACCTTGAGCAACACGTCTCTCATGCTCTTTTTCTTACTTAATCTCGCACTCTTGTCTTTTGTGTTTCCGTGAAGGTAAACGTTAGTTTAATTAAAGCCATTGTGAGGAATGAACTGGGCCACCCACAGCAACAGGTCATTACGTTTGCAAAGCTGAAAATGAGACAAATTAAAAGTACTCTCTATGATAAAGTAAATTGAAGAAAACAACTTAATTGCATCTCTTGTGGTTTCTTCACCCTCAACTGAGATAGCAGCATCATCTCACTATAGCTTTATGTTTTATAAAAGGCACAAGAATCTTTTGTGTTTGTCCACAATAGAAATAAACAGTATCAGTTACTTTGCACCACAAAATGTATACTGAGCTATAATATAGCCTTTCACGGCCACATGTTTTCAGGGAGAGGAACGGTGGTATGTGGTGTTCATATGCTATCTTGGTATTGTCTAACAGTGGGGTTAAGGTGGGTTGGGAAGTGATAATTGCAGGTATTTGTATACAAGGTCACAGCACAGGAGGAAAGAATAGCCTGTTGATTCAATTGGTTCATCCTGTGGTGGTGTTATTGTATGTTGTGTAAAATGGCACAAGTGGCTTTTATTCAGCAGACACACGCTGGAGGGCCCTGCCTTTCTCCTCGTCACAATGGCCCACAATTCCCTGGGCAGTTCTCAGGTGGATCGCCTTACCCATATTGCCTGGATGGCTCACCTGAGGACTGGCCCGTCAGCTTAAACCTGCTCCAGTCACACAGAGAGGGTTACAGTAACATACATAGACCCCGAGGCATAGATGCATGTTCATAAACACAAGCAAAGACACATTCATAGAAACACCTGAGAGTGACTGCACACTGTTAATAAAATGGTGTTTAAGCTGCTGTAACAACTGGAAAACCCCATTCTTGAATACATGCGCACACATGCTAGCAATTATGAGACATTAGCAATACTCTTTCAGTGCATGGAAGCAGTGCATTCAAGTGTGTCAAAGGAGAACTGTACACTGTCACCTAAGCTACTGCTGTAGGTTTCCTTTTCATTCTCCAAGCCAATCGCAGGCTTTCCCTCCTGGCTAACTGTCCACGTGCTCACTGAACTGAGCTCTCAGATTCCTGGGGAAGACTGAAACACAACGCTTTCACAAGAGAACAGGGCAACCTAATACCACACACACCACACACATACACTCATTATCAAGTTACAGCACTGGTTTCTGCAAACGGTTGCACCAGAAAACACGTATATGTGTACACACAAACACACACATGTACACAAAAACATTGTGTTTCTTGACAATTAGCATGGTATGTGGCCTATTCACCCAGCTGCACTGGGATATACTTGATGCAAGAAGTGCTGCTTTTCATCACATTAACCGAGAAAATGTTTGGAGTTAATTAGTCTTGACTCTGACAGTCAGCATGCCCATTCAAGCACTTAGCCTTCCCTTCACCTTTATTAGTTTAACATCAAGATCTGGCAAGAAACTAGGACTTGTACCCAGAACACATTATAACCATGATTTAAATGGGTTTTTTTTTAGGCTGGACTGTCAGACTGTATCACCTCAGTCATTTATAGAGAGGTCTTCCTCATGTTCACACACAGATCCACGTGAGCTACACTGTCAGGATCTCTGCCAGCCTGGGATTTACTGCTCACTGGCTCCAGAAACATAGATGGATAGAAATGAAAGGAAGAAAGGAAAAAAAGTGTCACTGTGGAGGGTCTGAGTATGTTTTAATCATCAAATGTAATCCTGCCATAATAATTTTTATCACTCTTCTATTTAGTCTCATATTTGTCCTTCAAGACAGTATACTGTCATTTCATTAGTTTGTGATATACTTTCCCTTGTTTCAGGAATTTTCAAGAATTAAAAAAAGACATGGCAAACTGCTGCACTAGAAACAACAAAATTACATGATTATAGAAAATGCTACTTCTAATACTCACAACTTTTTATAACTTCTCTATACTATCTATACTACTATTACCTTACCCAGAACTTTACCATAAATAAAGGCATGATCAGGAAGCATTAGAAATAAAGTAATTATGATAAAAAAAGAAAACCTCTATATAAAAGTGAACTTTAAGAGGTGATTTAAAAGATGTCACTTTACTCCTCAGGTAGGGATCTCTTGGCGCCCCTACCACTTGCCCTCTTACAAAGGGGTGAGGGGGATCTTTTCGGTTCAGGCCCCTCAGCTGTGGAACTTCCTGCCTGGACAGACACATTCTCAAGAACACTTGCACAAATATCCTGCTGATAAAACGGAGTTTGAGCCGCTAAGACGTAACTGAAAAAGCACATTCTTGAATACATTCATACACATGCAAGCAATTATGAGACATTAGCAGCACACTTTTGGTTTATGGAAGCAGTGCGTTCAACTGTATCCAGGAGGCAACTGTATACTGTCACCCTCGCTGCTGCTGCAGAGTTGCTTTTCATTCTCAGATGGCGCTCTCGAAACAAGCTGTTTTGTTTTGTCATAAACAATCTTGCCACATCAGTATATTTTAGAGAACAAGATTTAGGGATTCAATCAAAATTAATATGTTTTGATTTCCCTGGTTAAATTTTACATTTTTAGTCAGAGTTAGCCAAATTTAAAGCCACAGGTTATCTTATTGCTTATTATCTGACAGTAAAATCACCCTGTAGTCAGTTACAAATTTATAGACACAATCCTACCGTTATCTTTTTAATGTAGAACTGAAGAAAGAGGCTAAGTATGTAAAAATGGATCCAACTGCTAAAACATACCAACAGAAAGACAGGGATCAGGGGTATTACAGCCCAGATACCCCACCATGTGGACCAGTTTAAAGAAAACGAGAGGATTTATTTCAAAGTCCTACACAGAGAGTCCAACAGAGCTGATTTACAGGCAGTCTGAACTGGCATAAAAAAACTAAAAAGACAGTGTGATGAATCAAATTTCTGCTGATATGATATCTGTTGCCTGACCCATCTCAGCAAAAGTGCTTGTGTATATCTCCACATGTTCTTATGAGAAACAGTTTGAGCTTGTAGATCTTCAGAGATTGGTTGTTTTTGAATGGTGATGTCATTTTGGAAGAAATTTATGATTGAATTTAGAATTAGAATAATTGGGTGCGGTAAGGACTCGCATTTAAGTCATATTCACATGTACAAGGATAACTATTAAAATAACCATAAACTATAACCATAAATTGTGGCCTGTAAGCTTTCACACTTCTACTATGATAAGTTTCCTGGCAGAAAAACCTGCAGTGGAGAACTGAATGTTCCTGCCTCTTAGTTTGCGGTCCTATTAATCCCCAATGTCTGTCTATGTTTGTTTTCAATTATTTTTTAAAAAATTGAACTGAGTTGTTGTGTCCGTCTCTGCCAACTTTGTCTGTTCACAGACTGATCACAGATGTGTGAAGTGTTGTCATCATCACAAAAAAAAGGAATCAAAATCATAGCTTTATTCTTAATATTGTGTGTGTGTGTGTGTATACTGGTATTATTCTCATTCTTGTGTGTGTGTGGAGGAGACAAAATTGAAGAGAGAAGAGAAAAGAGATATCAGAAAAAGTCAGAAAGATTTACTATTCCTAAACATTTTGGACGTCTCCAGACAGTTGAGTTGACGGATCTGAACAAGCAGGGATTTGGACTGATATTTGATTCTGTGTGGAGTCTGTTTCAGCACTCCAGTTCACCTCATCACTCCATCCCACAGCGTAAAGATCTCATTCACCTTTGAACTCCAAAAATACCCCCCTCAGTAACTCCTGAGAGCCTTACAGTCGCCCATTGCCAACCAGGTGCAAAAAGCTCTGCTTACGTCCATCTGTAAGTGTGACATTCTGGCCGATGATGTTCAAAGTTTGGTGTCTGAATGAAAGATAAGGAAGACTGCTCCACAAGACAGAGATGGAACGTTGAAGGAGGTGAGAATCCAAGCAAAAGGAAGATTAAATGAGCACAAAAATAGATGAGATGAGAGGAAGTGAAAGAGGTTGAAGAAGGTGTAGGAAACGAGAGGAACAGTGCATTAGTCACAGGGTAACTTAAGCTTCTTTTGTGGCTGGAGTGGAGGGAGATTTCTCATCAGCAGCTGACTGATTTGGCCGCAGCAGACTACAGAAACACTATACATGCCAGACGTGCCATTTGTTCATCTCCCTTCCTTTATGTCTCTGTCTGTGTTTTTCTATAAGCTGTCTCCACCCAAGAGATCAGTGCAGGGCAACAGACATTTTTCTGCCTAAAGTGGACTGAGTGAATTAACTGAGACTGGTGATCATGTGTTTGATTAATGTAACCACACTACATCTCCTTATTTTGCTCAGTATCCTCTGGGCTGTACATTCTCTTTTTCCCTTTGGGCTGAAAGTTTATTATTACAGGTTGTATTTAAAGCTTTGATTGCATGTACATTATTATAAAGTTTCATGGTCATGGTATTGTAATGCAGTTGCCAACAGGTCCTGAGAGTGTGCTCCCTGCTTGATGTTACAGCAACTTTTTTAATGCAAAAAAATACAACAAAACCAATATAATCCTGTTCAATATTTGTTTATCAGTTGTCTTTTGGATTTAGATTTTCCAAAAACATAACTTGACAGATGCAGGGGTCTTCAGCTGCTGACTATGATACGCAACTAAAGGTTTCAAAAAGCCTTCTGCTTGCACTGCTAAAAATAATAAAATGTCATTTTGCGTGGAAATTAATGAAAAGCAAGCAGGAAATCAACCTAAAAAAACACTGAATGCTTTGAAAAATGGTCAGCTGTAGTTTAAATGAGTTAAAAACACACAACACGCACTTCACACAACAACCGGTTTGAGCTTTCAACTGCAGCAGACATTCACTGGTGGAGCTGGTATATTTTCATGTTTGTGTATTGATATACTGTTACTGTTATGTCTGCAGACTGGGGCTGCTGGGGTTTCTCTCATCCTCTGTTATTGCAGTGTGGGACTGCAGTTGGGTGAATGTAATGCAAGTGTGCGTGCAGTCTGTACGTGTGGGTAGTGTAGTGTATGTGTGACCCATGATGTATTGCCTGTTGTGAGTGTTTTGAGGTGTTTGAAGTGACCTTCTTAACTGAAGGACTTTGAAAATCAAAGTGTCTGTCTCTTTCTTTCCCTCACTCACTCTCTGTCCTCTTTACCTCTTTTTCTCTCTGCCTGAAACCTCTCGCAATCTCAGGGTGTGAGATTGGTGTTAAATGTGTTTCTTTGAGTGGAAATGTAGTATTTGTTCGTGTGGATGCATGTGCACTTACACAGTGTCTGAGTGTGTGTATCCTTGTGTTGCGTGTGTTGTTTTTCCTTGTTGTTTTTACCTGTCATCACCCAGCCATAAAGGAAATGCCTGTCGCCCCCATGTGACCCAAACAGACCCACGGAGGTGATTATCTTCACCACCATCACCATCCATACAGATCAACACGCAGTCATGCATTGACGTCACATCCTAAATTTCAAGATTGTCTTGTTACCCCATCTAGTAAACATGTAGAATGAGATTGCTTTCAAAATTTTATACCCTATAAATTTGGGAACTTGCAATAGGGCATGTGCCTACAGTTTTTCTTGAAGCAGTTATGTGATTCTCGTGATATTAATTTCCCAAAAATAATTGTCAGTTATTTCTCCCCATCACTTGTTTGTTCCTCTCAGAACGCAAAAGGAAGTGTGTGAAGAGAGGTTTTAAAACAAGGTTAGACAAGATTAAACAAGATTAGGTTGAAACCTAGTATATGGCTGGACTGTGTATGGTCAATGTGAGGAAACATGGCCAACGTGTTGTACAGGAATAGTCAGTGGTAGTGTTTATAATGTGAATTCCTGGGTATAAATGTTCATCTGCAATTTGTAGTGGTACCAGTAATATTTGCTGGTTAAGTATACTGAAGTAGCATACCACATGGCATGGTTAAACTATGTTTGAGTCAAAAAAAAGGTTATAAATGCAGTTTCAAGACCAATACTTTCCACTCATATCTTGGGATGTTTGATTTGAAACTTATTTTAACTCTAATTATAACTATTCTAATTGTCTGTTAACTCCCCTTGCTCTTTCATCTGTTTCTACCGGAGCTAAGAGCATCAGAGCTCGAAGCAGGAAACACAGTCACTCTGCGTCGCACTACTGTCCTCCACTTCCATCATCTCGCATTGATTCATTTTGAAAGAGCAGTGGCCAATGGGGAAACTCCAACACTCGGCCGGTCGACCAATGGTATAACTTCATCACTCAGCTACTCAGTCAGTCACGGACAACTGCGGTTATAGGGCTGGTCCAGCCAAAGACTAGTCTTTGAAGTGGTAATAGCTTTGCAGCGCACAGATTGTTAGACACAGTGTATTATTTAATGTAGCATAGCAATTCATTCTGTGGTGTGTCTGATATATCGTCAAATAGGCTCAAGAGACACACAACAACTTCCCTGTGACACGTTATGACCTGCATATAAAAAATCTACTAAAATCATAAAACCTGCACATGGACTAAGATACTGAATATGTCTACAGTATACTCACTACCCGAGTCAAATAACATTTTGGAGGGAAAAAAACTCCATGAGCAACCTATTTGGAATTTGCTTGGTACTATTTGAGACTTTGATAAAAATGTAATTGTGTTTATTTTTCTATTTTGTATTTAAATGTAATTATTTAATAACGCAAAACAGCAGAAATCTCAAAGGCACATATCCTAGAAGAATAGTTTGACATTTTGGGAAATACACTTGTTCACTTGTTTCTTACCAAGAGTTCAATGAGAAGATTAATATCACTCTCAACAAGATCTAATTTGTTAATTAGTGAGCTTTAGGGGTGCAGGTAGGATTATTTGTTAACTTCAGACAGACCCAGGCTAGCTGTTCCCCCCTGTTTCCAGTCTTTATGTTAAGCTAAGATACTAAGCATTTTAGCTAAGATGTAGCTTCATATTTACTGTAAAGACCTGACAGTGGTATCAGTCTTCATATCTAATTCATGGTAAGAAAGTAAATAAGCAGATTTCCCAAAATATTTAACTATTCCTTTAAAACCAGGGCACATAAATCTGAAAATATATAGCCAGGATAGTTCTGAGATTAACTTCTGGGAAAATATGTTTTCATGATTTTGGTGAAAGGTCCCTTCAACATAGTAAACACAAGAATTCAGTGACAATTCAATACAATGGCAATTCTCCCGCCAATTCTTCAAAGTCTTTCTCTTCCCCTCAAGCATTTTTAATCAGTGGGAAAGAGAAAGTATTGCTTTTCTCTAGGCGAGTGTTTGTTGGTGAGGCTGCATGTGTAGTCTTGTAGGATGACTTCATGCCATTACTGGGTGTTCTCATTATGCCTGGGTGCTGGTGAGCCTGGCGGGCTTCTCAGATTGTCTCTGCTCTAGAACTTGTTGGCAGGTTCCAAACAACCAAGAGAGAACAGGAGAGACACACTCGCTGCAGGGCAGAATTAAAGATCATAAATAAACCACTTGGGGGAGCTTCACTCAAGTTGTTCTTTTTTTAGCAGTGTCGGTCCCAACCTGGCAGGGTTATTATCCCACCCTGCAGTGGATGTGCGCATCAACTATTCAGTGTTAATACTTTCTGTTTGTCCTCTAACAAGTTGGAACACCTCAACCTGCTCTGTGTGTGTGTGTGGTCCAGGTCTTTCTCATGTTGTGGGTGTCGGGGGGTGACAAGGTCCGTGGGATGGCTTCCATAAGGCTGCTATGGTTCTATGTTTTTTGTGTGTGTTGTTTTTATTAAATTCCTTTTAATGTGTGTGTTTAGTTCTCATACAAAGTGCTAGATCAAATTGCTGTGGATGATACAAATTTTTCTTGCAGTGTTATCAGAGTGGGCTTTTTGCATGGACTTAAGCTTAAATCATTGTATGCATTATGGACATTCCCCCTTGCACTCCCCTCTGCTCTAATGCCTCTGCTTCCAAACTACTGGCCCACAGTCAGTCTGCCCTGCTATAAAGACAGGTGGAACTTACCTGCTGCTGTTTTTTCCTTCTTCCACAGGCATGTCAATCACAACCTGAGCTGGTCAGTTTGTAACTCTTTGCCGACTTAAGAAGTGGCCAGAGATCCCTGATGGGCCGTAAATCACAATAAGTAAAGGAACATGAATCGGCTGCTTATTGTGTGTTTGAGTGCGACCCCCGACTGTAGGCAAGCCCACCAGTGATTGTTTGTTTGCTGCTTGTTCCCAGCTGCTTCAACTTTGGGTTGACAGGGAGTGGAGTGTCGGGAGTCAGCACGAGCTGAGCCACAGACGGGGCTCCTGGACCATCACTGAGACAACACCCCCACTATAGGACGGACTCAGGATTGGACTGAGTATTACACTCATGTTGAAAGTTTAGTACTGGAAAACTGGACTGAGTTGTAGGGGAAGAAATTGGATTATTGTTTAATCTTCTTGTTTTTACTGCCTATTTTATTTTATTGTTTTATTGTTTTATTGCTGGCCAGTAGCTACTTTATTTTAGTTTATTAATATCTATTCTTGTATTATTATTTTTTGTATTAAACTAATTTGCATTTGGACACACCTGTGCCCTCTTATGTCTTTGTTGGTATGGCCCAGGGATTTTAATACTTGAGCAAAACCTTGTGACGTAAAAGCATGGAGATTGGGTGGAACAAATGGAGTCTATGCTTAGGGCCCAGGGCTGTGATGCTCAGCAAAAAGTGAATTTTGTGCTTCGGGGGTTAGATGGGGTGGCTGCTAAAGTGATGCTGCTAAATGAAAGAGCTATTTTAAATGAGTTAAAAAGATTTTATGGCCAGCCATGTTCCCTTGCTCATATCAGGGTTCAGTTTTTCTAATGCAGACAGAGAGAGGAAGAAAGTGTCGAGATGTATGTGCAGCACTGTGGAGAACTGTTCAATCGGTTGAAGGAAAGTGAGCCTCAGGTAGTAGCACAGGTGGCACCCACAGCTAGAGACCAGTTTGTCAAGGGGCTAAAGCCAGGTAAAGTGCAGAGGAAGATAGAATGCCTGATCAGACAGAGGCCAGAGCTCAACTTTTCTGAGGCAGAGAGGCAGACATACATGAACTGAACTGGTGGAAGGAGGAGGTTAAAACTGAACTGAGACAGGAATATATGACCAGCTAGCTACAATTAGCAAAACATTAGTGGATGAAGTACGAAGACCCCCTGACGGGAAGGTAGGTGTGGCAAGGCTGACTAGACAAGACCCTGTTGAGGTACCGGCATACAGTAAGATCCTCTGGGCTCAGGTCCTGGAAACTTCAAAATCCACCCACTCCTGTGTTCTGGTAGAGGGAATAAGTGATGAGGAGCAGTACAATAATGGAAACCCCCTGCAACAGTCCAGGAATACAGGTCTTTCTTGAGGTTTGCTGGCTACTACAGATTCCCAGATTCCCCCGTGTAGCAGCCCCCCTAAATGTGCTGTTAGCAGACACAGCCACTCAGAAGGATTGACCAGTGCAGTAGACTATCAGGCTGCTTTCAACAAGCTGGAACGAGTCCTCGTCAGTGTCCAAGTCCTTGCTGACTTTTCTAAGCCCTTCCAACTCTACAAGGATGCAAGTTTAGACAGCTTAGGAGCAGTCCTGTCACAGGTGCAAGATGGGAAAGAACTGGTTATTCCTATGCCAGCAAGGGCCTGCTGCCAACAGAAAAGAACAAACAAAACTACAGCTTTTTCAAACTTGAGCTGCTCGCTCTGAAATGGGTGATCACTGAGAAGTTCAAGAATTACCTTTGCAGAGCCAAGTTCACTGCCTTCACAGATAACCCTCTGGTTCACCTCAATACAGCCACGCTTGGTGCTATGGAACAAAGGTGGGTGGCACAGTTGGCCAATTTTGATTTTTCAAATATAGACCTGGTGTTACATAAATGTAGATGCTAACATAAATGCAGATGTGCTGTCCAGGTTCCCACAGGAAGGTGGAGGCCCACCAAGTTACTGCTAAGGGTCCCCAGGTTACACAGGCTCCACCAAGCAAATGGCTTGACACACAGCAAGAAGATCCTGCTCTACAAGAGGTGAGTGAGTGGCTTCAGAGGGGTAGGCCACCAGCAGCACTGCCAGTATCCAAATGACTCCTGAGGGATTGAGGTCGTCTGTGGCTGGACGCAAGAGTCTTGCAGAGGAAGGTGAGGACTTGTACTGTTTGGAAACAGTACCACCAAGCCATGGGGCATGTGAGTGCCACACGTACTGAGGCTGCCTTGAGGTGAGGGTTCTTCTGGCTGAGGCTGGGACAGGTTGTCAGGGATTAGTATTCAGACTGCCCCCAGTGTATCCAAAGGAAAGGCCGACCTGAGGTAAGAGCTCCACTCCTCCCTATTGAAAGTTCGTACCCCCTAGAAACTGTTTTCATGGACTACTTGTCATTGGGGAGGCCGGGGGATTATTAACACATATTGGTGATAACTGATTTGTTTTCTCGGTACAGTTGGGCGGTGCCCACCCAGCATCAGTCAGCAGTAACCACAGCAAAGGTTCTGGTTCAGGTTCAGGTCTGTATAAGGTTGAGCCTTACACAGAGGCCTGGGGCTGTTCTGAGAAAATACTGTCCAACAGAGGAGCCGCATTCACGTCTGCAGTCATGGATGAACATTTCCAGCTTTATGGTTGCAGTAAAGTACATACGACATCCTACCAACCCCAAGGTAACAGAGCATGTAAGTGTTTCAACCAAACCCTTACCTCCCACCTTAGGTCACTGGAAGAGGCCAACCAGTCACAGTTGCCAGACAAGTTGCCCACTTTACTGCAAGCCTATAACAACACTGAGCACAGTTGTACTGGACTAACCCCTCACTTTGTTTTACATGGTCGCCATGCAAGGCTGCCAGTAGAGATGGCCACTGGAGCTCCCCACACCAGATCCCGGTACAACCTGGATGGCTGGGTGCAATCACACCACCAGACACTACTGAAAGCCTTCCAACATGTAGCTACGCAGACACGGCTAGGCAGCAACAGGATAAAGCCAGGTAGAATTTGAGAATTAAACATGTCCCTCTGCTCCTAGGCGAAAGGGTTTTCTTGCATAATTTTTGCGGCATGACCAAGGAAAACTCGCCCTGCACTGGCAATCAACCCCCTATGTTGTGGTCTGCTAAATAAGACCCCATCAGCCAGTTTACAAGATTCGCCCGGAAGGGAAAGAGGGACCTAAGAGGACTATTAGTGCAACAACGTTCCACCATGCCCATTTAGACCCCAGCTGCCCCCTGCCCAAACAACCATTGGGTGAGAGACTAGGGACAGACTCTCTGTTGCACCCCTCTGCTTTGTACCTGTAACCCCAGCATTAGTGCTAGCAGTTTCAGGGCGAGGACAACAACCAACACATAAACGAGCTGGGGATGCATCATCACAGCAAGTCATAGTAGCAGGTCCAGAAGTGCAGCAGTCACCAGAATTGGAGCCAGGTGAGCAAGAACCCCTTTTAAGAGGGTCCACTAGGGAGACAAGAGGGAGGACCCCCTTCAGGTATAGGCAGTAAGAGCAGCATTGGCTGTTGGAATGACAACCCAAAAAAAGGATGCAGGTACGTGTCACGGGGTGGCAAGGGCCGTGGGATGGCTTACATAAGGCTGTTATGGTTTTACATTTTTATTGTGTGCTGTTTTTATTCAATTCCTTTTAATGTGTGTGTTAAGTTTTCATACAAAGTGCTAAATCTAGTTGCTGTGGATTTTCTTGCAGTGTTATCAGAGTGGACTTTTTGCATGGACTTAAGCTTAAATCATTGTATGCATTATGGACAATTGTACACGGCACATTCCCCTTTGCACTCCCCTCTGCTCTAATGCCTCTGCTTCCAAACTACTGGCCCACAGTCAGTCTGCCCTGCTATAAAGACAGGTGGAACTTACCTGCTGCCTGTTTGTTTCTTCTTCTCTGGGCATGTCAATCATAACCTGAGCCGGTCAGTTTGAAGCTCTTACTGTGCGGCAGCCTTAAGAGCGCATCCAACCGAGACGAGTCTACAAATGGCCAGAGATCCCTGATGGGCCATTAATCACGATAAGTAAAGGAACATGAATCGGCTGCTTATTGTGTGTGTGAGTGCGGCCCCCAATTGTAGTTGAGCCCACCAGTGATTGTTTGTTTGCTGTGTGTTTCTAGCAGGCGCATCCCTCCTCCGCTAAAGTGTTCCTGTGCAGCAGCCTCAAAGAGTGACTGACCAGACCGAGACGAGTCAGCGAGTGATCAGAGATCCCTGATGGGCCATAAATCATAATAAGTAAAGGAACGTGTTTTTGGCTGCTTATTGTGTATGTGAGTGCGGCCCCCAATTGTAGGCGAGCCCACCAGTGATTGTTTGTTTGCTGCATGTTCCCAGCTGCTTCTGCTTTGGGTCGACAGGGAGTGGAGTGTCGGGAGCAGCATGAGCTGAGCACCAGACGGGGCTATGCGACCGCGACTGAGACAACACCACCACTATAGGACGGACTCCAGATTGAACTGAGTATTACACTCATATTGAGATTTTAGTGCTGGAAAACTGGACTGAGTTGTAGGGGAAGAAATTGAATTATGGCTTAATCTTATTGTTTTCACTGCCTATTTTATTCTATTGTTTTATTGCTGGCCAGTAGCTACTTTCCTTTAATTTATTATTGCAAAACATAAGTCCCCTTAATATAAATCATTAATTTTAGGGTGAAGTTAAGGTAAGTTTGGGGTTATGTTATGTTATGGTTAGGGTAAGGGTTAGGTTTGGGTTAGGCAAGTAGTGGTTGTGGTTAAGGTTAGGCTAAAGGCTTATTTATAGTAAGTCGCTTGACACTTTTCGTAAGCGTCGCTCAACAGAATTATGTATTTTTGAAGAAAAAAGTGTCACTCGACACTTTCCTTTCATGTCGTGCACCTGGAGAATTTTGTTACCTTGCAGACACCATCATATTTTGTCACGCAATGTGATTGGGTAGTGTTACTAATGTCGCCATGGAGATTGTAGTTTTCACTGAATTTACTTATTGATATTTTGGTCTGTAACTTTAGATAACTTGTAACATCCTTATTTAATTGGTTTAATTAGTTAAGCTGGCTCGCCAAAACATAAATTGAAAATGTCATGTGACTTTAATTTCTGTTGAGCAACCTACCATAAAGTGGCCTTTAGTCTCCAGGAAAAGAATTTAAGTCAATGTAATGTCCTCTGAAGTGATGGAAACATGGCTGTGTGTGTGTGTGTGTGTGTGTGTGTGTGTGTGTGGGTGGGTGGGTGTGGGTGTCTTTTGGGTGCTAACAAGGGTTGTTCCAAGGAGTTGAGTAACTAAGAATATCTCTCCAGATGCAGCAGTAAACAAGTGTGGAGTTGAATACTTCACACTGACCCTTTGTCTAATTTTCCTCTCTTCCCAGGGGCTGCAGAAGCCTTTTTTACTGTCACAAATAAATCATATAGTTTTGAAACACCCTAATCTTTGAGCTAAAGGTGGTAAAAATGTCCTGACTCATGCTCAAAACTAGGCTGTAGGTTCCCCTTTTATTAGTTTTCCAGTATTCAAAATGAAGAATTTGCAGCTTCTTGCTACATTTTTGTTTTGTACCAGTTTTTTTATTGCTGCTGCTGTTACTGATGGGAAGGTGAGCCATCATGTGCCTACTTGTTGAGAAACAATATGAAAGGTGTTAGGTAATGTGAGAGGAAAAAGCAATAAAATGACAGTAAAGCAACCCTTTTTCTTTTTCTTCTTCTTCTTCTTCTTCTTCTTCTTCTTGTAACTTTTCACAAATACACCTGTTATGCAATGACTTTGAAAGCATATGCAGGCTGCAGCAGGGTAATATTGCATAATAAACATTCCAGTGTTAATATTGTGACATGCAACATAGTCAGTTTCATGCATAGTCATATGAGTACACTGCTGGTTTTGTATGCCGTAAACCATTTACTGCAAATTATTTCTTTATATCACTGCTAACTATTTTCCAGCCATTAGTTTTGGTTAAATAGGTCCACTATCAGTATGGAAATCAATTTGCAGACTTGAAATGTCCTTGAGATGATTATTGTAACACAATAAACATTTCTTTGACTTAATTTATTTTGTCATAGTCACAGAATGTAATTGTCGCTTAGTAATACAAACTCTTCTCTCACCCACTACTTGTTGGTGCATTCAAGGATGACCTGACAATAGAAACTTGAAAGTCATCAAACTTCTTAATGCAAGATATCCATTGTAGGATGTTTATACGGTGTTTGTCATGTTCTTGCTCATGAATTCAGCACTCAGTTTAAAAATTTCAGATGCTGAATCTTCCACAAATGCACCAACAAAGTTTTCAGTACCATTCAATGATAATGTAACCATGACAAAAAACAAACAATGCAACAAAATGTTCAAAGTGATGGATTATCTTTCTCAAACCAACTTTCAACCATTTGATTTTCATAGTGTGCTGACATGAATAATCTGATGCTATAGTTTACAATCTCTGACTCACAGTAATCACTCAAATTGAAATTCACCTGCCGCTTGTGCTTATAAAGCCAACGGGGGCAGTAACTCTTGCTGGATTATAACTGTTTCAGGTGAGAGGATGAGCCCATCTTCCATCCCTCCCCTCCGCTGTTCTCACAGCAAGCTGCCAAGCAGTCAATAAAGCAGCCCAGCCTTTCCTGACTACACCCCCGGGTGAGAGTGATCTACTGTGCAGGCTAGTAAAAATGTTTTTCTGTCCCTCTCACTCTCCACTTTTCTCCCTCTCCATCCCTATCCTCCTCTTGTCTGTTATTATCATCAGCCAGGTATCTTTGACTCATACAGGGACATGCCTTTCATTAAGAGCACTTGGCATAAGCATTGTGTCAGAGGCAGTGCTTTTTATCTTGATGGCTGGTGTCAGAGGTGCATAGATGTTGACATCTGGGTGTAAGCACCTTTTGGCTATGCCCCGCATATAACCTCTCTGCCTGACAAGTCCAGTTCTGGTTTTTGTCCTAATACTGCTGAATATCGACACCGGACTCAGGTCTGTCCAAATAGAGTTACCCACCACTGTAGTAGTCCAGAACAATGCAGCGTCTAATCATTTAGCAACATATTCATCAATGTGTTCTTGGCTCTTGGCTGTCCTCTAGGCTCTGTGTTCCTCTCATTTGCTTTTTGGCTTCATGTGCAACTCACATCACCTGCTTTCTGATCTCACACTATAGCATCCTGAGAGGAAACTATATTTCATACATCTTCCATTGTGATATGACGTGGTGATTTAGAGGGATACTAAAAATTTAAACAGTCACAGTACTGGGGAAAGGGCTTTCTGACCTCAGTTACCCTCAGACCAGAGGGTTTGAATTTGATGGATTCCAAAATGAAACAACACAAACCTGTATAATATCAAGCAATGGGGAAACATACAGGCCTGCGCGTTCAAGCACACAATCCTGCTGAGAGTTGCTAAACCACTTGCAGAAGTACAGGTGATAATCCACACTCATAAACTACACTGTTATCATTTAGTGCAGCTGGTTTGGAGCATCTTGACAACACAGGCGGGCGTAAATCACAAGTCCTGTATGTGAGAGTGTGTGTGTGTTTTGTGGGATCAGTAAAAGTTCGTTTGCCAACATCGCATTACCATTCTTGGTATACCAAAGCTCCAGAGGAAAAACCGCTGTTTGTCAAATGAGAGACTTCCACTGTTGGTTAACTGGAAACATCGGGGTTCTGGTCAAAGCTAGGAGAGGCGGCCTTCTGAGAGACAAAATAAAAACATGTCCTGAGAATGAAAGGGCATTCATTGAAGCAACACTGGAAGAATACATGCAGGAACGTCTGAAGGTGGCGGGGTCGTGAAGTGAAAAAAGCTTTCCTCCAATCAGGCCGTTGTTGGTTTAACTTAACTCAATCCAGCCGTCACCCCTTTATCAAGATTAAAGATCATGTTTCCGTGTTCACAGGCAGCTTGACCTCTTGTCTTCATCTGCCCAAGAGCTTCTTCCTCCTCCCATATGGCCAACAGCCTAGTTTCTGTGATTTTACTCTCACATTAGGGCACAAAATTTCAAGTTCACTTGAAAACACAAGCCGGGACACTCTGAAACATGTTATTGTGCTTTTGTGTGTCACGGAGCGCAGAGATGTTTGCCTTAGGCCTGAAAGGACATAATACAAAGGAATGCAAAGTGAGGCCACACCGTGACACACACTACTGTCTTCTGGCCAGCCCAGGGCGGTGTGCACACCCTACCATCACCTTGCAAAGAAACTGGTGATGGAGGTTTTGGCCCATCCAAGCACAAAAGGAACTAGACATTTTTATTTTTTAACCATGAACTCATCGGGATTATGCACAAGACAAGAAAGAAAACAACCAATTTCATACAGTGGATGGTGGCAGTGGCTGCTGTGCAGTTGTTAGTGTTTTAGAAGCTGAGTTTAAATACAGTGTTTTGTGTGATTTATGTATGTGTATGTGTACGTGTGTGACAGTATGAGGTAATGGGCACAGAGAGGTCAAAGTCGAAATGAGAAAACACAAAAAGTGGAGTAAGTAAATAACTTTAAAAATATCCACATTATCATCACATTATCATAGTCACATACACAAAGACAGGGATACAAATGCAAACATTGTATACACAGACATTCATGCACATAGGCATTGGACATTTGCTATATGAAAAGAGCTGTTTAAAGGAATAATCCACCAAAATGTTTTGAGTGTGAAGCAATCATTGTTTGGAACATGCTGAACATATAAAGCAATGGCAGGAAAATGGATTATTTTTCAGGAGTGGTTTGAGAAATTTCTGTTTATATTTTAATATGTTTTGACACACTTTTTTCCCCTTTTTTGCTGTGATTTTGGATTGCCATTGAGATAACTGCAATTAAACCAAGCAAACTACAACTGCTGAGGAGTAACACATTTTCTTGCGCTACCTTTCGAGCCCAGAGGTGGTGAGTATTTGATACTCAAAAGATAGATTTCCAGCAGAGTATTCCTTTAACGTGAAGGGGTGATGTTCAGCATCAGACAAAAGTTTCTCTCTTTCTTTCCCCTCCTCTCTCTCAGTTTACTATATGAATTAAAAATGCTGAATTAATCTCTTAACTTGCCGTGTCAGCGCAGTCACATTTCATGTCTTTAATCCATGCCATTTTAATGCGAATTTACATCACTGAGCTGTATTGTTCACGAGCATCCAGCTTAGCAGATGTTAAGTACAGCTCCTCTTGTCTTGTCTTTCTGCAGCTACATATCAATATGCCACAGAGACAGCCAGCTCTGAACAGGTGTTCCAGCTCACACGTGTGAGATCATGGCTTGTGAGGGAGACATGACAGCTCTGAGTAGCGAAAATGGTGTCTTTCTTCCACACTCCTCCTCCTCATCCTTCATCCCTCGTTTTCTCCATCTGGAGTTCTATCTGTAACCCATCTTCTATCCATTACCACATCATCCATCAGCAATAACGCCAAACAGTGTCCATCTTTTAATGCCTCGTAATGCAAACCTAGCAATACTACTGCTGCGACATCCACGCTGCACACACACACACACACACACACACACACACACACACACACACACACACACACACACACCACCAAATCCATCAACCAAGTTATTTTCATGATAATCACAGAGCCCTTATTGCCTCTGCCGCCCTCCACCCGTGACCAACCTGCCCACTCACCTCGCTGCCCACTCTGAAAAGCTATGATTGTCTCTTAATTTTCGGGTGCCTTTGGGTGACTCTAGGACTGCATTGTTTACCCTCAGCTCATGTGAGGGGATCCATCCAGCCACCCAGTGAGGTGCTTATCTGATGCAATGGACCATTGATCACCTTTTAACCCCACGATGAATTAACTCTCTGTTAGCTGAGTGGAGAATCATCCACTTGGTAACCTAAAACTAACCTAATATATTGCTGCTTCAGGTTCACAAGACCTCCACTTGTTGGTGTGTTCCTGCTTTAGACAGCATCTGTATATAATGCAAGGTGGATCAGATTCAAATGGGAATAAAATGGGATGTTGTGTTTCATTTGAATTTTGTTGATGCATGTTCGCAGCGTAGCAGTATATACAGTATGGCAGCACTTTGGGTGATCATTCCACTAAAGCGAAGCAAGGAAGACAGTGATATCACCTCAAAATAAACACAACAGATGTAAGAAAGAGAATTTCTCCTAGATAAACTCTTTTTCATGAACAATTCTGTTTAAGAAATCCCACCAGCTCATCCAATCCAGCTCGTCTCATCCAGAGAAGCCGTCATAAACCTGATGAATGACTTTTCATCTGGGCTGTAAATATTTATCCATTGCACAAATCCAAATTCCATTAGGGGAGTAAACATAAACATATTTCTTTCTTAAGCAGGCATATATGAAATTAAACAATGTAATGCTGACCAAGAGTTCAACTAAGTGCCACCATATGGTCAGTGGTGGTTCTCAGAGCTGCATTGTTAGTTGTGTGCGCCGTCTGTTTCTGACAACAGCTTGGCTCTCATCACCCCTTCATCTCCAAACATACTGCATGTGAAGCTCCCACCAATGCAGGCCGGCTAAACCCCAAGCACAGGAACGGTTTGTAATTCATCACGACTGTGTCAGAAATGAACTGATGTGTTTGGGGTTGTGGAAAACATCCATTGAATGGGGGAGAATGAAGGAATCGGTTTGTTGTGGGTGTCAGTGATACAACAAATGGCTCACACACGCATACATGACGTCCACATGCCTTTGTAACTAAGTTTATGTTAGCACTAACAACCACAGGCACGAGCGGTGCCAAGAAATAGTGGAGAAGAGGATCATGGCCTTTGTTCTTTGCATTTGGCAAGCAAATTATTTCTCTTTTTTAATGATGCAAAACATTTTCATATAAATAAATGCCAATTTTGCAACTCTGTGACCGATTTATGTAACACAGCTGTGGCCAAAGCTATACACTCTTCATGAAAGTTTGACATTGTCCATTTGGGTTCTCAGAATTTATTTTATGTTTCTGTAGCAATAACAAGACACATTCAAAAGACAATCCAAGGAAGAAGCCTGAACAGCACTAGCCACCATGTTTGATATTTCTTGATAATTCTTTCATCAAGTGAAACTGATCCCAGACTAATCTTCAGCAGCTACCCTGTGTATTTGCATATACCTCTGTGAGCTCCATGGAGGAGGCAGGGGGGATGTGGCCCTTACCACAGCTTCTCATTTGTGTGTTAGGGAGCTCATTAGCCTCCACTCGGTCCATTACTGGTTCCGGACCTCATGGCACCAAACTGTCTGCACCCATATCTTCTAAGAGGTTGGGGGGTGAAGGCTAGATGTTGTTTCCCTGTGCTCCCTTGAGTCTAAGCAGATAGCATCACACCAAGAGCAGCAGCAGCAGTTAGACCCTGTAACCTAACCACCAACACGCCCTCCTCTCACCCCCCTCCCCCCCCCCGACTTAATTAGGCCATAATTTTACTGTATGCCACAGTGTGGAGACATCGGCTGTGTGGGGAGAGGGAGGTAGGGTGAATGGGGGTTTAACATTGGTTCCAAAAGCCCCATTAAAGGATTTCAGCAGCTTTTCTGGGCTCACATTGTTATTCATTCACCCGCAAATGTTTTGTTTCAGTGCAGGTCAGCATTCCTCAATATGATCAGGGGTTTTAGATCAATAGCTGTTAGAAAGCAGCACCTCAACAACTGCAGATTTTAAATTGAAAATATGGTTTTGCCATCAGTTTGAGGAAAGTGCTTAATGGCTTCTCCCACAGCAGTACACTGAGGTGAGCCCTACCGCTTCAAGAATGTGAAAATGGGTAAATAGATTACCATCTCGTCCTTCATACTATTTTCACTGGAACCTGTCCAGTAGGGTTATTACTGAAAGAAACAATAAGTCCACTGTGTAAGCATTACCTCCTCAACTTTTGGGCAACAGGGAGATAAGTGTTTGCACACGCATACACACTTTTACACTTTCACACATCGGGAAACATTAAACTGAACAACTGAAAATACACACACATATGGGTTAGTGTGTGCACTGACAAAACTGTCATGCTGTCATATCTTGTCAGTGTTACTCAGCTATTTATTTTTTCATTTGTTCCTCAATCTGACAAAACACAGATGACAAGCAAAAGAAGTCAACACCTCACACCTAAAAGCGGAATGTGTTTCTGACCGGTGGAAAAGAAACTCACTCCTATTATCATAGTTATTTTGCAATATAATTCTTTCAGACAAAGCTAAAACCACACTCAAGCACACAAGTCCCAATTTTGGTCAAAATGGTGTATTTTAATGCAGCCAGATAATTAACAAGGCAGTAAATTATACCATAGTAAATGGGCTAGGCTGTTATTGGACAACCTCTACAGTTAATGGCTTTTATACTCTGTGCATTCTTTCATGGAAGGAATGTAACGGGGTGCGAATACAGTGCCAAGAATTACACAGACTCAATCTCCCAATACCTCTCTCACCTCTCTGTGTACTGCAGAGTATCCTCTCTCTCCCTCGAAACACACACATCTCGGTCAATCAGTCTCTATCCACAACTTTGTGGTTCACCATCGAGAATCGTACAGGCATGCATGTGTGTGTATGTGTGTGCGTACAGTGCATACACGCCTATTACTATTTGTGCTGTTTAAACACAACATGCTGGTCTACTTTATTGCTTACACATATTTCACAACTTTTCCTGCCCTGGAGCAAGAGGAAGACCAAACATCCTCCATCGTAAATTTTCTCCCAGAGCACAACCTGGAGAGTATGCCACACAGGAAACCATACACACTCATGCACACACACACACACACAGAGGGTGGGATGGAAAGGGAGAGGAGAGAGAGCATCATATATGTACAGTATATACATATATACAGTACATATGTATATACAAGTGCAAATGAAGATTTGGGTTTGTTATTTTAAAGGTTTTAAAGGTTATAACAAAGTCCATTTCATAACTTAACTTTTTTTTTTCAAAACGGATGAAGCATTTTAGCCTATCACTGCTCATAAAAATAAATATCATATCAGTCACAGAGGATGGCATGGTGTAGCTCATTGCTCATCTTCAGGCCGCCTGCCCAATTAAATGGATTCAATTTATCAGACATGATTCATTCCCAACACAAACTCATATTTACCTCAGCTGTGATTGATGAGGATCATTATGATGATTAAATTTGGTTTAAATGTGTTCACATGACAGCCATGTGTCTCCACAAAGGGTCTCTGTCTTTCTCTCCCTCTGTATGTTTGCACTGCAAATTAATTTATATGTCTGTATGTGTGAGTGAAGACAAAATATGGAGTTATTATCAGTATCATTATATGAACATAGTGTGGTGTGTGTTTGCCCATGAGGAGATGGACTCCTCAGTTTTCAGCATTCTCTGTGGTCTCACGTGTTTCATGGTTTTGGTTTTGGACTCAAGGCAGTGACCACTGGACACGGGAATTTGTGGTCAGCTCTTTTGTTACACATACAAGCTTTCAGAACTTTCTCACACCATGGCTTTGGTTAGAATCCAGGACAGCGTGTGTTTGTATTGTCCAGTGTTTGTTTGGTTTCTGTTTTGAGAGTGTATGTAGAAAGGGGTAGGGGGGAAAATGAGATTTCCATCCAAACTTGAGTAACACACTATTTGCTTTTGTGACGACATTCATGTCAGGAAAGGCACTTAAGCTCTCTCTTCATTATGTTCATTGTAGCTTGTTTATTTGTCTTGGGAAAAGACATAAAACTAGTCAGACTGACACCTGAGAGAGTGAAAACACAACCACATACACATAAATGTACTTATAGCACATACTCACACATTACTGCTGCTGCATTAAAACCTTATATCTCCAAGATTTTAAGTGCTGTTAAATGTACTCCTAAAAAAGAGCATGGAATCCTTGAACTGAAGGTTAAATATAAAAATCACTTCTACTACAGCGTACATTACGAATAGGCATGCCACATACGCATGCAAATGTACAGAAAAAAAACACAGTTGTATAAATATCACACCAAAAATAATAGCATATATACAGTATCTTTTGAGTAATGTATGTGACATGATATAAAATCTGATATTCAGGGTGTTTTTATTGTTGCATTCCTCTTATAGGGTTGTCTCCCCAAGGCCATATATAAACTAAAGAGGTACTGTTGCCAGAATGTATAAATCCCCCGGCTGAGCACTAATTGCATGATTTAGAGCATAGCTGTTGAACACCTCGGAGAGGCCCCACACTGACTTTGTGTGGACATTATACAGGCAGGTCTGCACAGGGACCGGATGATAGAAGTGGAGGGAGGAGGAGGAGGAGAAGGTGAAGGTGGGGGTATAAAGAAGTTACAGTTTCTGATATGAGACCTCAGTGCTAATGGGTAACACCTTCTTGATTAGATTACCATTCAACCAGAGCCAGTCCTTTCCTTTTTCTTTACTCTGTCATGTGGATTTCCCATTTATTCTTTTAACAGTTATAATGTACATCACATAAATGACAGCAGTAGCATACGCTGCCCTGTCGTATATGACCTGCAGATCAACTCAGTGACACAGGTGAATTCACCCTGATCTGTACTGTGTAAAACTGATGACTGTGACAAAAACCTTAATGCAGTAGTTTACATGAGAGAAGTTAATGGTCAGATGTTGATGACAGAGAGTCAGTAGAAATTAAAAAAGGTTTGATTTATATTCTCAATTTTATGTAGGGGAAGAGCTACTTTTAACATGTATTTCTTATCAAATTTAGCTAAATATACAATTTTAGGTGTATAATATATCTTTTTTCTCTTTTGCTCCACTATCTTTACTTTCATTTTTGGTCAACTGCCATGGTATTTGTTGAGGTTCTTTGATTTGCCTCTCTTTAAGCCTATACATGTAGAGAGAGGGAAAAATACGAGAGAATACGAGAGGAAACCAGATTAAAGAGTTTCCCAGTTTGCGAGCTAAAGCTCTCTGGAGATGCTCTCTTGTCACTCGTACTAAGTGCTGGTCCTGGATGAGTTCTAAAGCTCCCACAATCCACCTCACCACACTCATAGCCATGAGGCCTGGGAAGACCATAAAGCCTTTTTACAAGGTGACATGACATAAAAACGCAGGGAGAACAGAGAAAGAAGGAGGTAATATTGAGGAAAGAGTGGAAACCTCCCCCATTTGCTCTCTTTTTCCTTCTCCATTGTTTGTGCTTGTGCTTTTTCATTGTGTGGGCATATCTGAGAGGGAATATATGAGTGTGTTCATGTGTGTTTTTCTATATGTGTTTGAAGCTGCGTGGCTGAGTTGAATGGGTGGGCTGGTGAGCCGTTTCCTGTCTGCCATCACCCATGTCCACTTACACACACTCTGGGCCTCAGAGGGAATGAAGAGGGGATTATGGCTCTGACTGATCCTAGAGGGGCACGCACTTAACACTACTGTAAACAACAGGGCCATTTGAGTGGTTCACACCAAGCTGAACTTTAAAGGTGAAAGCTGAGGGGCACACACTGCATATAGAGTCAGTGGTGGTGGTCTTATGAAGATCACTGACAAATAGAAAAGCCAGGGTGCTAAGGAGCACAGGTATCCTTTTCCAAAAGTCTGTAACTGATTTTAAACTGTAATTCATTTAATCACAATTAGCCTAGGTCTTATTATTATTGAGTCTTATTTTTCATAGTTTTGGCCATTATTTCTGTCATGATAGCATTGTACTCGCCAAAGTAATTGCTGAGATCTGGAAAAACTGTAAAGTTGCTACAATGAGGTCTGACAGGGCAAGAAACATGACTAGCCAGATCATTAGACAGGTTTTTAAAAAAGCAAACAGTTTAGAGTAATTCTATAAACTACTTTATTTTAAGGTAAAACCACAAGTGTATCTGAAATGTTAGCAAAAATCCCTCTCTGCACAACTACGGCAAGTACAGTAGGTCAAAGTTGAACCAGGAAGTTGGTCATAATTCAAATGTAGGCCTAATCAGTGCAAAAATGTTCATGTAAAAAGAATGAGAGGAACAAACTAAAGACTTAAATCTTAATATTCATGTAACTATAACTCAGTTCATCAGATTTTAAACACATCTCTGTTGCACTTCTATTATTTCTATAGTTTGTCACCTAGCAAAAGACTTCTACAAGCTATAGATAATGAAGAAGAAACAGCTCAATGCTGTTGAAGTAGAAAGAAAACCTCATTTTCAAATATCAGTTTCTCCTGAAATGTATACATTGTAACATTAAAAAAAATCATAAAGCAACACTGTCAACCCCACAGATAAATTGGTCTGTAGGCAATATGATAACATTGTAATAATAGCTCACACAGGTAGCAGTAAGCATGCTAAAAAAAAACTTCTACTGTCAGACTTCTTTTTAATGATGTGTCCCTGTTCCCAGAACTCATCAATTTACTTGGTGGTACAATGTCAATGTAACTGATGGAGATGACTGCCAAAACTTCAAAAATAACACCAAATTTATAAAAAGAAATTGTGCCCTTTAATAATAGTTCGTGTGAGCCTCTAAAGGATGAGAAAAATATTTTTTTTGGACCACATGATGGTTCCAGCTGTGAATGCTGGGAGGCTTATGACTCAGTACAGTCTAGGAGAGGATATGATGATTTTTTGATATACAGTATTGATCAATTGTTGGATTGCATAGTCCATGCCTATCAATGCTACTTGCTTGTTTTTTGTTTTGCATCAAATTCTCTGAAGTGGTCTCTGCAGGGCCTGGGCTTTAGCTCTTTTGTTTGTTTTCTCTCCCTTTCGATTAGGGAGGCCTCGAGGATTCAACATAATGGCCTCGCTTGGAGGAATGGGATAAAACAGGGCCTATTCCAGGAGAGGGGAGAGCTAGAGATGGGGCTTAGTGATGTTTTCGCGTGACAGAGGTTCATATAAAAAGATTTTGGTCCATAATTTGCTTGGCTTGGGCCTGCTCCAGAAAGGCCGAGGAATTTTATTCTGTTGCAGGAGATGGGGGATGGGGAAGTGCAGAAACAGCACTAAAACACTCGACACAATATGGTTCACATTTTTCTCCCTCATTCTAAATGTACCATGAGTTATCTCGCTTTCCAGTTGAGGGGGAAAACTTTGATTTCATCTCATGTGTGGCAGTGTGGCTGAGTGAGATCGACAATACATCTATATGTGATAGAATACGTCTATATGAGACTGACTGCCAGGCCAACTCACAGACTGTTTCAATCTTGCACTCTACACTTCTCACTTCTTCATCAGACCTACCTCTCCTGCACTATATAGCTCTGGATCCAAAAGGTAAACAAACCCCATGAAAGAACGGGTGAGTCAGGAGTCTGCCTGTCTCCGCTGCTTTACTTAATTGTGTTAGCAGCACCACATAGTGTGCTGATCATTCCCACTTGTCTCGGCTGATGACAGCCAGGGCACAGACTTCCATTAACATAATAAATCACTTTTGATGATAGCAACTCATCCCACTCCATTTATTCTTTCTCCATTCTTTTCATCAATAGTCACGGCATTCACTACAGGCAGCCAAATGCAACCTGAGCAGGTTTCTGAGAGAAATTCAAACATCATTATCGTCATAATAATCATCCAACACAATCGTCAACAAGCCAGATCACGTTCACACATTTGGTTTAGAGGTCTATGCGGTGAGGTTTCTTCATGTGCGCCGGTGAAGTAGTTTTGTCCTGTACTCCGCTGCTCAGTGTGAGGCCACTCTGCTACTCTCCCATGGGAATGATCTTCAGAGTTAAGGTTCTGGAGCCAAGGAATTTCAGTGAAGCACCAATGGTTTATTTTTGCAGCCCTCTGTAGTGTGTCTCAGCCTAGTCTAACCAGCTCAGCCCAGCCTGGCTCTGTGCAGCTCATGGAGCAGTTCAGGAAGGGCCCGTCACTCCAGATGGTAGTTCAGTCTTTGCCAGCGAGAGGGTCTGAAGGCCTGGCTGCTGTCCTAGAACTACAACCTCTGACAGGCTAAAGCCTCGGGCCCTTCTAAACCAGCACAAAGCACCTTTTCAGGGGCCCTCTCTCCTTTGCCCCCCTCTCACTGCTCAGCCAAGGGCCAGCCACCTCATGGAGCCTGAGAGGGAATGTATTCACAGCAGAAATGGGCTGAGGTTCAACGTTCAGATTCATATGTTCCCAACTGAGACAGATAGAGAAGACGAGACCGACTTTAATCAGTTTATACACCATATATACTGTATAGAATATATAGTAGACAACTTCAGTGTGCAGAGTTGTTAGAAGCGCAGCAATGTATTATTGACCAGCCTGATATTGATCCGTGACACAGAGTGAGACGCACTGCAGCAACTTTAACTCGCTGAGGAACACAAATTCCTTCCTGGAAAATGTGAGAAATGGACAAATGTGTTGAGCCTAGAGAAGATGGATGCTAACCTATGAGTGAACCCAAAACTCACAGTGTCTGAGTTTAAGCCTGAAGCACACCTTGAACTGTTTGCCCCTGTGCATGTAAGAACTACCTCAACCGCAACACTCTGCCCACACCCTTCATTGTCTCTGAGCGAAAAAAGTAACAATCCATAATGTTGCAACACTTCACTATTGGCAGGTGGCGGCAAACCAGAAAAAAGAAATAGAAGCAGCAAGGCAAGGAGCTGTAGAACTAAAGGGCTTTGAGGTAAGTGATTAAGTCAGGAGCTATAATTATCCCGTCTTGTCCGGGCAGGACAGAGCAGGCTCTTGTTGTTTCTGAGCAGACAGGCAGGTACAGAGGCATGTCACTCACTGAACACTTTTATTTAATGACCTCCTTACTGTAGAGAATGAGAAAGAGAGAGAAGTTTCCCTTTACCTGCGCCCAAACTTTCAGCAACACACAATCACCCGAGCCATTCAAGTCAAAGAAGGGTGAGGAGGAGGGAGTGATTGACCAAGAAAAAAAGAGTGAGGGGGAGAAAAGAGGTAAAGAGACACAAACAGAGAAAGAACCAACAAAACGTTGAAAGCATATTTGAAATTGACAAATTGAGTAGAGGGGGGTGAAGGGAAATGAGCTGTGTTGGCATTCAGAGAAACAGTGGAGTTCTTGTTAGCTGGAAAGAGTGATGCAGGTGAAAAGGGGGGGAGGGTCTTGTGTTGATTTATTTCCCATGTGATTTATAGCCAATCCCTTGTCTGTCACCATGGCATTGTCATGGTGATCATTTGTCATTTAGACTGTGAAAACAGTCCACCTGACAAAGGTAGGCGCCAACATTTGCAGCTGAGTATGCGCAAACTTTACTCATGACTCTGTTAGGAAATTTTATTCATTACATATAATGTTGCTTAGACGTAGGAGAACATGGGTGTCATGGAATGTAACCAGTAAGACATTCATCTTACTTAAAATGACTGAAGTTCAATACTAAAATCATAATGACTCCTATTTATCAATTATATCCTCTGCTTTCACTTTTGGAGACCAAAACAATCCTAACCTCCCTTTTCAATCAATCCTAACCTCCCCTCTTCCACTTCCTGCTCTTCCGCCCCCTTCTCTTCCTCCTCTTGTTCCCCTTCCCCCAACACCAGTGTGTATGGACCCCTGGGAGCCATAGTACTGACGAACTGCCCTCCTGCACAGTTTCAATTAAACATCATTTATGGGCACTCTTTTTTTTTTACAAGTGTTTTTTATTGGCTTGGGCCTGTGTTTACTCATGACAGTAACAGTGCAGAGAGGTTAACTGTCCTGCCTGTACACTGCCATATATCTCCATCCAGTCTGTCTCCTGACACGGAGGCCAGAGAAGGCAACAGACTCTTTACTGTCTAAAGTGCACTAACAGCCACCTTTCTGTCCTCCTGTCAGTAATATATTGCACTTTGAGTTCAGTTGAACTGGTGTGAGGGACGAAGTGCAGTTTATCTCCAAACTTGGCCGTGGATATTTCCTCAGATTTTCCTGTTTGCTATTGTTGACTTTTTTTCAGACACATCAACATTGTGATTTCATGGTAAGGTACTTCCAAGGAACAAAATAATGTAAATAAACTTCAAGGTTGGGCTCACTGCTGTGTCAGGTGATTGAGCCAATGCAATAAATAAGCAAATAAATAAGCGCTATCCTGAAATACAACCTACTATGTCAATATAAACTGCGACTATAAATGGTGTCATGGAATAAAACAGTTTATACAGCATAAGAAATAAACCTGTTTTTAAACAACAAAATATGCCCCTGTAAACCACAGGTTTTTGGATTTATAGGGCACCAATTTTACATGTCAACGTGTTTTTATTACTACACATCCTGTGTAGTAATAAAAAATAATCTCAACTGTAGTTCTGGAGGAGTTCTACCAACTTTGAGGAAAGCCTGCATTAAAAACTGGGGGGGTGGATTTGCATGTAAACCTTGCTGGGAGGGTCTAACAGCCATTGAGTTGCATCATTGGAAGTGAAACCAGTGTTTTTGAAGCTCAACCCATATTACAGACAAAAAAAACAGAATACCTCAACCTCTTGTGCATTGTTTTTGACCATTATTTTCTAATCTGTCTCTGCCAAGTCTTCTAACCTTATGGCAGAGCAATACTACATCACTGGAGTTCTCATTTTGGCTCAGTTTTTTATAAAATACAACTTTGCCTTAGTCACAAGCTCAGTCATTCGCCCAAATAAACCTTTTCTAAGTATATAAGTATTTTGTTTGTGCTTAAAATGAAAAATCTCACCATTGGAAAACCCAGGTTTGACACCTTGGCAGGACATCATTAACACGTGTCAGGGTTTATAGCTTTTGAGGTCACCAGTGACATCATCACTGCAAGACAAGACATGGGGGAATAGGGCTGACCGATGGGCTGAGTGTTGTGATTGGCATTACTGGGCAGGGAGCGTTATGACTAAACTCATTTATAGAACACACCCAGAGGCTGTAAAACATGCCATGAAAGCCCAATGTAACAAACCTCACCACTTAAAAGAGTGAAACTTATCATTTTGCAATGTGGAATTGTGTGTATAGATTAACACTACCTCAGCATCCTAGTGTTTGCAATAAACACTGTTAAATTGGGGCACATTATTTACCAGTCTTCTGCTTAGTTGACAAACAAAAGCGGTCAAAACTCTGCTTAAAGATGTTCATTCTTGAGTTCTGGCGATTCAACCCTGTCATCTTCCTCTAAACAATTTAGTTTCAGCTCTTCTTTTCCACTGATTACACTCCAAAAGCTGTTACCTCAGACCTTTAGACAGCAGAGTCAGCATATAAACCAACTGGAAGTGGATTCTGTGAATTACAATTGCTCAGACACAATTGCGAATGTTTAGAAGATCCCACGGGGCAACAAACCCCTCACATCCTTGCTCACACGCGCACCACAGTCCCACACACAAACACACACTCGACTTGTTTATCCTTCCATGCAGAACCAGACACGGTGCCTTGCAAGCCCTTAATCAAACACAAGTAGACCCCTCCCTCACATGAGCACTGACCTAGCAATGAACCATTCATTATCTGATACTCAATGCAAATTGTAGGTTGAGAAACGCAGCCTTGACGGATGCATACTCTTACCCCATTGGCCAGTGGCAAAGGGTTTGGTGAGAAATCATCTTCAAATGCAAAACATAAAATAATTTTAATTTTCATAAAATAATAAGATTAACATAGGGGGTGTGCTCAGATGTCTTCAACCAAGAAATTTTGGTGGCCTTGTAACAACCTCACTTATCAGGCAAAGCTGGAGCTTGGTGAGGGGAGAGAGCTATAAGCTGTGGGTATGGTGGTCACTTGGCAGCTTTGTTAAACTATAAGTCACCCTCTAACTACGCCCACCGCCCTCCCACCGATCCTCCAACTCCTCCTCCGGGGTTGGTGGGGTCTTATCTCCAGTGGATGTGGGCTCCTCTGGCTTCACACAAAGCCTAATGTTGACATTCCAGAGGACCGAGCCTTGTGCAAACACACCAGGCCCCACCAGATGGCTAGGCGAGGGAGGACAGGGCTAGGACGAAGGACGCAAAGGAGGACGAGGAAGGGCAGGAAGAAACAACAGAATCAGACATTTACCACCAAAATGTCAGGCTACCCTGGCAGTTCATCAGTCTATCCCACTGCCAGATGGCTTCAGGTTCTATCTTCAAACAAATCATGTGTCCTGTCAAACTTTGCTTGAGCGAAAACACTGACATTTGTCCCTCGATGAATGTAAAGTGTTCTTCTTATGTCCTCCAGCTACTGCCCCTTCTCCCATAAGCCATACATACAAAGCTAATATTTGGAGGTCACTGGGTTAATCTTCAGAGCATTAGGAAACCATAGAGTAGAAAGCCCTCAAAATGAAAAACTCATTTAGGGCTTTGACTGACCGTGGTGGGTCATGTTTATCAGAAAAGGGCAAGAAAGTATCACTGCTTAGTGAGTTTTTGGGCATTTGAGTAGTAAAGAAATATCAGACTGTTTTTACATGGCAGTAAATATATGACAGTAAACCTGTGCCACAAGCAAACAGTATTTGTTTTTATTTTGGTCAATATAAGCTATGCTAAAGTAATGTATGTAAGAACGGGATATTTTATTATTGGTGTAATATGTTATATGACAATCTTCTTGTTTTGAGGAAAAATAGCAGAAATGAAGGCCTTGCTGAGAGTTAGTTGTTAGTTGCCTTCACATGATCTGTGGTCTGCAGTCATGGGTAACCCATCCATTTATTTACCCCTGCATCTTTATCAATACGTAAACAGAACTGATATGTATCTTTTGAAAGAACAAGCTTTGCTCTAAGTATGGACCCATTGCGTCACATTTGTGACATCAAATAAAGTATATTTGTCTTCCCTCACAGATGCAATGACAGATCAGAGGGCATTTTGTCAAAATGGAACGATCTAATCCTCTATTTGGTCTCCCTGGAGTTCACCCCTCCCTGCTACCGCCCTGCCTGTGTGTGCCATCAGCCTACAGCACATAGACAGCCGTTCTGATAAAAGTGTGCAATAGCCAATGTGGATATCCGGCTGGCTTTCTCTCCTCTCACCCTTTTAATGAGGGTCTATGCCGCTGTGGTTTATCCTGCCACTCTTTCTTTCCAATCCCCCTCCAATCCTTCAGGGCTGTTGCTGCTTTCTTCCCCTTATTCTATGGAAAAAGAGGAATGTTTTCTGACTGACTTTTCCCTCCAAGCCCTTTTCAGGTTCCGGAGACATGAGGGGGCACGTCTATTGGAGGAAGACTGGTGTGTGTGTGGGTGTGTGTGTGTATCCAGAACAAGTTGAAACCTGGTAATGGAGTGAATCAAGATTTATGTTAAAGAAATGTATTTTTATTACGGCCAAGAGCACATACTGTTGCTCTCATTTTCGGATTTGAGTATACAACAACATACTTTATAAACATAAATGTTTAATTTCCAGATTAGTATTTGGTTACTATCCATCCAACAATTACCTCACTGCATGCAATAATTTATGTAGCTCTAGGGATGACGTCATTCAGTCAGTCCACCACTTTGGTCCTGAAATATCTCAACAACTATTTAATGGATTGAAATGAAATTTGGTACGGGCATTCATGGTCCACAGAGGATGACGCGTACCGTCTTTGGTGATCCCCTGACTTCTTCTTCTAAGGTTGACTTTTTTGGTTTTTTTGGTGAAATATCTTGACAACTGTTGGATGGATTACTCTGCTTTTCAGAGTGAATTGCTAGGGTTTAGATTAGAATTGAGGGTTATCCCTTCAATTTCCATCTAGCGCCATCATCAGGTCAAAATTTCAACTTGTTTATGACCAAATATTTGCAATCTAATGACACAACATTCCCATCAGCCTCAGTTGTATCTTGTACTTAGTGTTAACAAATGTTAACATGTTAATGCGCTAAACAAAGACGGTGAACCTTATACCTGCCAAACATCAGCATGTTAGCATTGTGATTGTGAGCATGTTAGCATTCCGATGTTATCATTCAGCTAAAAGCACTGCTGTGCCTATGTACAGCCTCACAGAGCTGCTTCTCTTTGTCTTGTTAATTCTTTGCTTCTTATCACATGAACCTGCAACAGAAGAGTGTTAGTTGTACTATGCTGTGTGAACATTCTTACTGTGGTTGATATGTATGAGCCACCATTATTAAATAAAAGACACATCCACAGCTGCCACTACCAATCACACTTGCTAATAGATCAACTTTGATTAACTTACATCAAAACAGATAAATCAACTACTCACTCTGTTGAATTAAATCTGTTGTGATAAGAGAAAAAGGGGAATCAATCAGCTAATCAGAGCACCTATTAGTCTGCCAGGAGGCTTACAAAGACTCTTTGTCTTATCAAAGTCGGACAGATCAAGACACAGAGCCACACTATCATAACAATGATGAGTTCTCTGTTCATTAACAAAATTGCTTTGACCACTGGCATGAAGTCAGTATCTAATGTGATCACATTTACTCTGAGTTTGTGCTGAGCTTTGTATTTTTGCATGCATTTTTGGTCTGTTAGAACAACTGAAGTAGGTGAGTTTTTATGTAAAATGACTCCCTTTCTATTAGAATAAACTAGTGAAATATAGAAAAATCCCCTTGTTTGAGCCTCTGTAGAAATGCCAAAGTTGTCTGAATGAATTTTTGACATGGTGGAAAATCCCTCTCCTCACGTATTAAATAATCAAAGCATGCAAGCAAAATACATAACTTTCTCCAACACAGCACTGTACCATTTCCACCCATATCAGAAACAAAAAAGAAGAAATTTAGCTCAGAGGAATGCACAGTTTAATGATAACACATTCTTTGTACTTGGAAAAATAAAACAAATCCAGCGATTTATCTCTGCCATTCACTGCAAAACTGCAAAACTGAGTGCAACAAAGTCAGAGATTGGGACAAGAATATATTTTTCCATCATTTATTTTGCAAATGTGGGCAAGAACACTTGCAAAAGAACATCTTAAAGTTGGTCCAGTAGAAAAAAAACAAAAAACACTTGAATGATTTAATACTTTGTTTTTCAGCTTTCAATTCTGTCAAGTAAATTTGGAGTCTATATTTAGTCTAAATGAGGGAGCGGATTGCTAGTAGGCATTTCCAAAATATTTTTCTTTCAATCATATAAATATCCAGAAATCAATCTCGTTTCCTAAAGCAAAGCTAAGAAAGAGTAAAATGACTGGATAGAAATGGCATCAACATCTACATAAGAAAGGGATTAGCTGACTATAAAATGTACAGTTTTTAAAATTTAACTTAATATTCACATTCATATATAAAACTTACAAAACCTGGATCTTTCAAACCCACTAAAAATAGCTTTTTCTGTTACTGCTGAAAGATCATTTTAAATTACCATAAATTTAACGGATTATTTATGTATTATCAGCATAATTAATGTAATAATTTCTGCCATATTGTTTTTGTTCTTTTTCCAGACTTTTGATTCATAAAAAAAAAAAAAAAACATAAGTCAATAAATTAACATGCTACCTCAGTCCCTGAAAGCCAATACTCAACTGTGTTACTGAGTGAGAGTAAGACAGGTGTTTGTGTATATTAAAGTGTGTATCCATGTCTGTATGTGTTGTGTGTGTGTGTGTGCGTGTGTGTGTGTGTGTGTGTGTGTGTGTGTGTGTGTGTGTGTGTGTGTGAGTGAAGAGAAATATAGGACACATAACCTATTAGCATACCTGCCTCAAACTCAAAGTAGGGTGGGGAGGGTTACGGTTATTTTTTGAGTCCATACAAAAAATAATTCATTGTAAATATATAATATATATTTATACATATTTGAATATATTTACAAATATACCCAGCACTATACATTATACTGTGTATTTTCTTTCTCCAGAATAATTGGGAAGGTTTATCAAGAGAACTGAAAAAGAAATGCATCAATATTACAAAATAAACAAGAGAGCAGTTTCTATATGTGCTCTCCTCCTATTCCTCTGTTTTGTTAGTCGAAAGTCTCTCTCTTACTTTTCCTATTCATCATCCTCTTCTAGTCCCTTGTTTTAAGTTCACTTCGGTCCATACATTCCTCCAGGAGCAAATAAAAGTCTTGGAATGCCAGCCACTGGAATGGGATCGATTGCAAAAAAATGAAAAGTCTCTGTTTATATGAAGGGAGAGGAGAAAGAGGGTCCCTTGGGAACATCAGTTCATTCAGTCAGTAAAAAAACAGCTTCTGTATGGTCCCTTTCCTCTCCGTAAGACCTCATGTGAGTATGTTGTGTGGGTGCATGGCAGTTTGAGTGTGTGACAGCAGCGCTGCCACCAGCCCAGTCCCGTCTGGGTCCGTTAGTCCACTGGGAGCCAGAGGGGGTGATGGGGGGGCAGGAGGTTTGGAGGATTTCGGAGAGGGTGTCTGTGCTACGTGTGTTTTGGGAAGTGGCGGGGTAAGAATGGGGTAGGTCAAACTGGGGTAGAGAAGACAGGTGGCGGCTCATGTTTTGACATTTCCATTGATGTGCTGGTACTTGGGGAGGCAGGGCTCGTCCGGTAAGGGGTCGTGGGAAAACACAGAGTCGTCACCGGAGGAGCAGGAGCTGCGAGTGTCGGGGAAGCTGGGGGAATACTGCTCTGTTGGGGCACACAGGTCCAGATACTCCTGTACACAGAGTGAGAAAGAGAGGGTTGGGTGAGATCATTTACACTCAGACACAAGCTCACATGTTTCAAAAGGGAAAGGTGCTTCGAAGGAGTGAGAGGCGAAAGATGTAGAGCAAACAGGAGAACATAAATATAGCGCTGAAACCCAGTCAACAAGAGCAGGGACTTTCCAGAGAAGGGTGAGAGAGGTGGGGAAGAGGAGTATCACCTTCATTATGATATTTATCTAAACCATGCCAAATCACCCTGGAAGGATTTATGAAACAGAGCAGAAAAAATCATATTAAACTGGATACTGTATGAAAATATTTGCAGGAATAATAGATAATAAACTGAATGTTGGACCGCTGACTGATCCAGCAGAGCTTGAGGATAGCATGGTTGACCTCGTTGCGGTTTTGGTCGACTATAAAACAGTTCAGTATGGTTGTGAATTTGGGAAAAAGAGGATATGCTTAGACCAGAGAACTGGGGCAAAGATGTGGTGCTCCGGCCTTTACAGCATTGCTTCACATCACTCTCAAGTCCAAACTAATCTGACATCTGACACTGAAACGCCTGACATAAACACTATAAAATGGCTGGAAAAAATAAAGAAGCTGGCAGAACACAGCGCTCACCCCCCACCCCAAAAAAATGAAGATGAAAACCCCAAGAAATCCTGTTATTAATTTTTGACTCAGTCCAGTGTTGTGAAGTTGTTTTGGTCTTTTCATGTCGGCTGAGGCACCCTTTCTTCCCCTCCTCCTTGTCTTTCATGGCTGTTATTGAGACTAGTTGTGAGGAGGAAGAGTTCTTGGGGTTTTCTAGAAAATGAGCACTGGCTTCCATTTTCCCAGCTCAACATGAGAAGGCTCACATTACTAAAGACCTCCACATCTGCCAGCGGTTTGGGGCAGAGTGAAAGGGGGGTGGGGGGGGGCGGCAAGAAAAAGGCGCTTTATTACATTTCAAAAGTTCAAACTCAAAGTTGGGCTTTTTTGGCAAAAATTCATGAAGTTCCAGCTCAAGAGCAGACGAGTCTTGACAGCTTTCCATCGACGGCCTCTTTTCAGGTCAGCACACGGATATCACAAAAGACAGGAAGGGGAATGGAAAGAAATGCAGGCCATTATAAGGAGCAAAGCATGGTTGTGATGATTGGGCAACTTCACTAGGCCGTAGCGGCCATGTTGGGCCTGGATCAAATCATCCGGCCATTTTTTTGGTCACCATTTAGGCCTTGTGTCAGCAACGTGGCTGCTAATGCTCCTAAAGCTTTCAGCAACATTCTGCTGAACCCTGCATGCACTGGCAAGAGCGTGATTTAGTTTGGATTGAGAAACATGCTACTCTGTGTAGGAATGTATCATATTATTCCATTTTATTGTTATGAAATGTCTGACTCCCATTTGCCAGGAAATAATAGCATGTGTGTAGCGCGATTTCTGACCACCCGGAATGCATCCTAAAACTTTATGGAATAGGTGAACATGAATGAAGCTGCACTCACCTCATTGGTGCTGAGGGTGAGGATGCGATCCAGATCTTCTACGAGCTGCTTGAAGGTAGGTCTCTGGGATGAGATGGCATGCCAGCAGTCTTTCATCATCATGTACCTGAGAGAGAGAAAATGAAAATCTGTTTACTCAAAGGAGAAGAGTGGATGAAGAGGGAGAATAGAGCAGTTCATAGAAGTGTTGCAGGCATCACCAGGTCTGTCCAAACTCAAAACTATGTCTCCTATGTCCTCAAGTGTCAAAATTTGTCATCTGAATTGCTTTATGCCTCTGGAACCAGGTATAAAGGAGTAAATCAAAACAGCAGGCATTCTATCACACTCATCTCATTTTTTCATACATTTTCATGGCCTGCTGCTGATCACAAATATGCCTCCTAGTGCTGTGGATTTCTTGAATACTGTAATGCAAATGTGTGTGATGTCCTGTATCCGTCTCTACTTTGTCTCCAGTGTTTTCCATCAACCCTCTCAGTGTGGCACTGCAGTAGAGCTGTGCCATTGTCCGCTGATTGCAGAGGACTCATTGTGAATGAGGACACTGATAGCAGCCAGTTACAGCTGTGCGGAGGCCTGACAGAGTGCACACAGAGTCCCGGAGTCATGGATCTGATGAAGCCCGGGATGGCGTTAAGAGTCTGAGTGTAAGAGCCAGTGTGTATTTGGGTGTCAGGAGGAGGTAAGTTTGGGAGAAAGGCAAACTCTTACAGCTCATTGGTGCAGTTGCCAGGCTTGTCCATGCGATGGCCCTCTTTGAGCAACTTGAAGAGCTCTTCAACAGGAATGCCAGGGTAGGGGGAACCCCCTAGGGTGAAGATCTCCCACATCAGCACCCCAAATGACCAGCTGGTGAGACAGAAAAACACAAACACTTTAAAAATATAGTCATGACATACAAAAATGACTGCAAGAAACTGCAAGATATATCTGTAAACAATGTTCAAGACCTCCCAGTCTTATATACATACATATGACCTTAACCTATAGATAATTTACATATGGCTACTTGGCTGAAGCTTGGAGTGATCTTCAGCAGTGTGACTGCAGTGGTGTCAATGCCCTCTTTCTGCCGTCCGGTGGCTTGTGGCGCGAACCCGCTCCCAGTGCCACTCTGGCCCTGATCTCAATGATGGCTTTTGTGCCCGGCTGGACGATCACACAGACTGGCATTGTCCAGTCACACCACACCAAAACAAACAGAGGACCACCCACAGCAGACAAGAGGAGGAAGAGGTCCAGAAATGGCTATTGACTATTAACTACTTCCTCATGGCAGTGTCCGGTCGTTAAATATCAGCAATCCCATGCCGCTGATTTCCATCACTGTCATGCTGCATGTTTATATTAGAGAGACTGTGGATCCACAGTGTCTCAAATGAATCATTCCTGCAGTGACAACATGCTTGATTCATGTCCACACAAAGGCTGTATTATAACACACAGACACGCTTACTAACACTGATGCATGTGTACGCATTCAGGCAGCCACAGGCCATGTTAGTGGTCCGGTAGGGCAAGTAGGCATGGACAGGCAGGTTGGGTGTTTTATCAGTTCCTCCATCTGTTTACACAACCAGCCCCGGGTGTGTTCTCTTCTCTATCACTGGCTTGTATCTCCTCACTTGTTGACACACTCATCTCTCCTTTCTGTGCTACTTTGTAACCATCTCAATGCTTGTCATCTTGTTGCCCCGTGCAGGTTGGTGTCCACCTGCAGCCAACCTTGACTCACCAAACAAACATGTCCTGGGTCACTTTGAATGACCTGGCATTCATCCTTATGTGACTATATTTATGTATTCAAGCCAACTAGATACATAAATAAAGTGTAGTCAAACAAACAACAAATCAAAATCAAACAAATCAATCAATCAGTATACAAGTGACTCTATATTAGCAAGGTTCTGGATTCATATTCATATCTTGTTACATTTATATCTCAAGCACTTAGGTTGTACATTGCTCGGCTGCAGATATTTATGATATCGACTGAAGGGAACATGAATATGAATGTCAGAAAACAAGTCGATATGTGTACATACATCAGTGGTTCAGACCAAAACATGAAGATTTAAGGCTCTGCAATGTGGTCAAATGTAGACCTGCAACCGAGGGGATGGAGGGGTTTTGTTTAATTTGGCAGAGCAGGGATGATGCCGTGATGGCGCCTCTCTGGGTTTGAGCTACAGCCCCTTAGCTTTACCTAAGCCAGCCAGAGCTGAGTCTCCTGGGCCCATTTGTCAAAACAACAAGTTTAATTGTAATTCATGTATTCATTTAATCTGATGTCATGTATGGATCGCCAGTGTTTCTGGTGATGTTTGAATTACACATCACTCTGGTGTGCGTAGGCCCCCCTCCGCCTCCACAGCACCTCTCTTCCTCTTCCCTTTCCCTTCATATGCTATGTGAGAAAGGCAATTACTGAAAGTGAGTGATGAAACGTAATTAGCGGTGAGCTGACATAAAGGACTACAGTAGCCACTGCCTGCCTGCACCCCTGCCCCCCACCCCACCCCACCCCCCCTCGATTCAGTCCCCTGAGCTCCACCAGGTTATTGATTGGTGCTGAGCTATGGAACATGAAGGGCATCATGTGTACACACACATATTATCTAAGCGTACACACACATATACACACAGACATGGACAGTGGAGAGATTCTCTCTATCCAAGTGCTTAACTGGATGAGTGCTATGTTTAGTGTGCTACTGGTGTATGACTCATAGACACACACACACACGCGCAAAATCTCTTTTCCCAGGGGTCAGCATGCAAGGCATTTATCTAATTGCCACATATACTTTCTGCCGCCAGTGTCTGGAGCAGAAACTTCAAACAACGCTGTCAGAACGCATAAAGCTCAAACACCAAAAAGAGAAGGACGCCTCCCTTTGTTCTGTTTTTAGAATGAGTACTCTTGAACTTAAAAAAAGAGGGAGACAGAGACGGGTCAGCAATTCACATACCAGATGAATGAAAATAAGAACGGTAGGCGGCAAACGGAGGGGAGAGAGGGAGATTATTTTGATCATGGAACAGCTCCAAAACGATGAGCCACATGTTCAAAGTGTTGCTGAATGAGGAGAGGAGAGTGAAGGAGGGGGGGGGATGGGGCCCGCAATGGAGGACTGCAGCATTGTTGCGTTCAGACATGTGTGGAGGCCCAAAAGGAGGGGAGACTTCCGAGCCGGGCCGGAGGAGCGAGGGGTGAGTCTGTGGTGGAGGAGGCGCTGGTGGGCTCCGGACTCCTTCCAGGGCCCTTTGAAGCTGGTCAGATTAGTAACACGGCATTGGCTACAAGTCTAGCGTGAAATCCTCACTTTTGCCACAGACCGGCCAGCACTGGCCCCCTATAGCCAGTAACCCCCCACCCAACATTCACCAGCACTGCACCAAAACACCTCACCCACTCCCTGCTCCTGAATGTACTCCTGAAAAACAAGCCTCTGAATGTCACTGCAGGCCACAGGAAACCAGCAGGGCTTCACATGAAATCTAAAAAATAACTGATTGTGTGTTGTACTGTGTGAAGAAGAGGGAGTGTTTGAGGTTTATTGCATCACTGATGTGTGTAAATTGATTTTTTTTTATCATTTATTTGCAGTAGTAGGACACAGAGAGAGTTTGTTATATACTTACACATCACTCTGGTGTGTGTAGACCCGGTCGAACAGCGCCTCTGGAGCCATCCATTTCACCGGGAGACGACCCTGTGGACACACACACACACACACAGGTGAAATAAAATCTACACCCAAACCACCACTGGACTCTTTAATTTCTGGCCCGATCAGCATGTTGGAATTCATTAACTGCTGGGAAATCTCATTACTCTTGGAAAGGCCGATATGTGAAAGCAGCCTGGGGAATAAGGCACTAGAGCAACTGTCTGGGAGGAGGATTTCCCAGAGGAACATTTACATTGTTAAAGCATGAGAGCTGATAAACAGGGTCACTGATAAAGGAGAGAGTTTATCTCTGCATGCCATTAAAACACTGGCTGGGAAGCTAAGCGCAGCTGACAAGGCGGCCATGGTCAATATCTGTGCGGTAGCTTAATGGCAGGAATAATCTCATCAGACACTCTGAATTAGTAAATGGAGGGTTATAAAACTGATTTTCCAGCTGCTGTAAATACAAGCTCACTACCAAAATCAAGAGTACTCAAGAAAATAGTAAGAAACACATAATATATTAAACTAATGTACTTTTAGGTTTTAATTCATTACATAAAGTGTCTTATTGTGCACCTACAATACTTTTTCACATGGTAATGTGATGGTTATTTAACAATAATAAGGTCACTGTGAGTTGTTCCTTTTTCTATCAGATTGAAGACAAAATAAAGAGAAATTAAAGCAAAAGTAGCGCTACAATGATGGCTCTGTCTAGATTGGTTTAATGTAAGTGATCATCATTGTCACTGCTGTCATTGTCCTAATCATCATTACCATCAACATCATCGCACATTGTTGTTGTTGTTGTTGTTGTCAGCTAGTTCTCAGCGTGATTGTGCATGCGATGAAAAGGCAACCATGCATACTAAATGAGGATGTGCAGGCAAAGCTGCTCTGTGGTGGGAAAGAAAGACACCATTGGACCACTATGGAGATGTCAATTATGTTTAAACCGCTCCCCTCTCCTTCTCAATCTGTCTCTCTTTCTGGCTAATTGTATAAGTGTCTATGGAACTAAAGGAACAAGAGACTGACGGATAAACAAGGCAGAGTCTCCAGAAGCACTACATTCACAGGCTGCCTGGGAACCTGCAGCTTCTGCCAAGACACCAGCCGAGGGAAAGAGTGCAACAGAAAGATGAGGGAAGGGAGGGAATTAGAGGGACGGGTGGACTAATCTCACACTGTGGCACTCAAAAACATTCCCCTCCCTCGAAGCGCACATTGCTCTGTGTGCAGCATGCAGGTCGATGACTCACATTGGTCGTCTTTTTATAGTAGTCGATGTTATGGACGTCCCTGGCCAGGCCAAAGTCAGCTATCTTCATGACGTTGCTTTCTGTGACCAGGACGTTCCTGGCTGCCAGGTCTCTGTGTATACACTGGGATGGATGAGAAATAAGGGGGGAAGGGGGAGTGAAGGGTAGAGAAGAATTAGAGATTAGAGTTAAGTCATTCCATAAATAAATCAACTCTGAAATAGGTGTATACTTAATTTGGAATGGTGTTAACAAGTTTGTGGTGCATGTAATCATCAAGAAATCTCCAACACAGAGGTAGTACTTGAATGAAAAACATGACTCTACAATGACTGCACCAACTTGAACAAGTCTGGATAAGTTAAGATTCCTTGCATACTTTGCCACATATATGGCCGGAGTCATTTCTGTGCATCAGTGCACATATGCAAGTATGCACATGCGTGTGTGCATGTGAGACAGTATGCTCTGTCACATTCCAACAGTGAGAGGGAGCGTGAGGCTGCATTTGGCCAACATGGCCGTACCCCCATTGTGAAAACTTGACAATCCTTCTACACAGAGGGGCTTTTGTCATGGAATGAGAGACAATGCAGGGATTGGGCAGGGGGTCAGAATAGTGTTTGTAGGAGACATTATTCCCACAGTGATGCACAAGTAAGCCTCCTACGTAAAAACCCTCCTGGATACAACACATCAAACACTGTGCACTGGCACAGAAATCTGTCTGGACAGTCAGCGGGGAGGGGGGGGTGGATATCAAAACAGGACAGTTTGTGTGTTTGTGTGTGTCCTCCTCTTACCTTTTGTGAAGCTAGGTACTCCATGCCCCGTGCCACCTGATAAGTGCATGAGACCAGATCTTTGAAAGTGAGCTGTTCGTCTGAGACACGGGCAATGTCATAGGAGTATTCCATGCCGGGCGGCCGGCGGGCTCGAAGGTACTCCCTAAGGTTGCCTTTGGAGGCATACTCCACTATCACATACAAAGGACCTGCACAGGAGACGAGAACCACATTACTCTTTGAACATGGTCATGAATGATTCCTTTTGAGAAAAAGGGGCACTGCACAAAATTCAAAGTAAATCTTTAATGAAATACATCAGGAAGAGGCAATTGCCCATCTGCATGCTAAGACTTTAAAGCTACTTGTTTCAAGAAAACTGCTATACAAAAACACAAGGAAGTCTGTATGAAAAGCACCTTCCCAACTGACAGTGTCAAGTAAAATCAGTGGAGTTCCCCTTTAAGGTGGTACTGTATGATGTTTTGTCCCATGTCACTCACCATCTTGTGTACAGGCCCCCAAAAGATTGATGATGTTCTTATGTTTGCCGATCATCTTCATCATTTCCATTTCTGACACCAGGTCAGACAGGTCTTTCTCAGTGGCGTCATCTAAGAGCAGAAGAAGCATGATAGCAGGTTGTCAGGAAAAACTCAGCAAAACAAACACACCCTAGTCCTGTCTTCCCTTTAACCCTTGACTCACAACTCAGGTGCTGCCTTGTCAGGCAACACCTTGTTTAGTAGGGTGCTTCTGATTAAGTGCGGCTGACAGACAATGTAGGCTAAAGTTACAGGAGCAAGAGAAGCTCCTCACACAGACTATAGAGGCATCCTTTCAGTGCCAAAGGGAGGGAGGAGGAATTAAAGACGTTCAATCTGGATTCATTATCTGCTGCACAGGCTCCTTTTTCATAGGACTGATTGAGCCAATAAAGGTATCCAGACAGTCAGAATGGTATTGCCTGCATTCCTCTGCACCATTACCTTACATAGAGTAACTCTAAAGAGCAGATTTCTATTGTCAAGGTTGGTCGAATAGCCTGCTGCTCTACCTGATCTATCCACCCCTCCCAACCCCAAACCATCCCTGAGCCCCCCACTGACGCTTTCATTAATCACAGCAGTGCTGCTAGTGTGACTTGCCTCTTTGTGTGGGTGCTGACTGAGCTCCAGCCAGCTGCTGCTCTGGGGTCAGGTATGTGACCGCCCCTAACCCTTACCTACCCAACCCGCCTCCCCCTAGCCGTCATTCACCAGCCACCAATAACAAATAATAATGACTGCCCCAGGCTCCGCCTTGCCCTTTGCTGAACCCTCACTGCAAGCATAAATCACCTATAAAATGTACTCAGGTTGCCCACAAGACATAATGAAGTAGTGTACATCTTATCCCAGTGGCTTGATTTTAAGCACAAGTTAGACGTTTACCATTACAATCTCACTGTGACTGTGCTTCAGCAGGAGACCCACTTACCTTTCAGCATCTTGACAGCGACAGTTACAGCCTCCTTGGGTTTGTCCTTATCGATGCCAAGGGCCTCTGCCATTACAACTTGGCCGAAGCAGCCCTCACCTAGGGGTTTACCCAGGGTCAACCTGCAGCCACCACACAGCAAACACAGAGAGAGAACAAAAAAGACAAGTCAGGAAGCTGATTAGCTACTGAAACACAAACTAAAACTCATCGACCTGATCTCACTGTGGCATTGATTCACTCCCTGGACAGAAATAAATAGGTTAGATAGAGTGTGAGAGAAATAGAGGGAATGAAACCAGGCACTAAGCCAGTTTCTTAACCTCTACCGCTCTTTTTTTTTCTACAAGATCACTCGCTCTGTTTCAATCAGATTGTGTCTGTGTGAGTGCTTTATTGGCGCGGTGACGGCGGCCCGTGCCAGGGCAGTAGGTAGGAAGGCAGACATGGCAACGATAATCACCTGATAAAGCCAGGGAGAGACACTCATTTCTAAACTGTTTACCCTGCCTTGGCATGTTCCAATATACACTCTTTACAAGTCATTACACAGGGCTTAGCTTAGCCCCGAAACTTTAGCCCGTGACAGATGGAATGCTGGCTTTGTGTTGCCATACAGGTGGGCCTGACTACAATACCAGATGGAAATTCAACTGCTATTGTATTGTAAACCATGTCACAATAGCTGGTGTGTTCAATTTAACATCCAAACTAGAAAGAAATTTTACTCACACATGCAACAACTATCCATCACAGGCACAGCACCTCTCTGACCCCTGAACCAGCGGTGTGCTCTAGTGTTTTTTTTTTTTTGTTTTTTTTTTTGATTGACGGGTGTTGGTCCAACCCCTAAGGCCCAGCGTCCCTGCTATGTAAACACTCACACTGCGCACCGTGAAGCCCAGGGCCCAAGGCCAGCACCCTGCCGTAGTAACACAATCCCCTATCTGTCCACACACACTCGCCACGCTCAATGGCAACCATTCTGTCCATCCAGCCACACATAATCGATGTTATTTTTCCTCCACACAAACCGCAAACGTTAGCATTCCTCAGCATTCTGCAATCCCAACATGATCCCTAAGGCGCTGGGATGACAGGCGAGGAATAAAGACCCAAAGAGAGAAGCACAAAGACATTTATTCAGCCTAGACAAAACATCCCCTTTGGTTGGTTCATCAATTAAAATCAAAATTTTCACCAGAGTGTCATTCTGTATGCACACAGAGAGTCTAGCATTACATTAGAATTGTTTTTTTTTCAGTGGTGATTGATGGTAAAATTTATCATCTGAGCTTTTTTTACAGCCATTTTAACAAAAGACAGGCCTTCACGTTTATAGTTTGAGATTTCCCCTTCTTTTTCAAAACTAGAAGTCTCAAGTGAGTATTAAACTCCTCTAACCTTTGCCGCCCTATTAAATCTAACCTAAAGCTTATCGCTGGCCACTGCAACTGTGACTAACCGAAACCTCAGCAGTGCTAATTCCTCTGGTATGAGACAGAGCAAACACTCCTAGCCCAAACATGCAGATGAAAGCTGCAAGTGCTAACCACTAATTAGCACAGCTTCGTTCCTTACCATCAGAGGCATGTGTGTGACTATGTATGAGCGAGTGTGTGACGGAGCAGCCGTTGTAATGATAAGGCAGGGTGCCAAGTTCAGGTCATTCTACTACAGCACAGTAGCCTTTATCTCAGCCACCACAGCCATTATTCACCACTTTGTCATTATTGCCTGCTGTCTATCAGTGTTCATGGCACTCTTCCCCTAGAAAAATAGTTATCTGATCATTTAGCAGCTGAGATACAATCAAATGTTCATTGTATAGTAATCTAGGTGTTATCTGCTACTGTAATGCACCCTGTTACCCAGAGATATTTGTATTGGCTTTGACAACAAGGGACATGGGTGTAACACTGAAAATGGTCATGCATACTGTCAAACAAGTACTGTATGCAGGTCTTGAATCCTGAGTGTGTCAAATGAAAGTGACACAGCATGGAAGATCAGCACTTAAAGGCTGTTTTATTCTTTATGGAAAAACTGAATCAGATTTACATAATGATGCATTTTGCTGAATGTTCAGATCAGTAATTAGGACCAGTTGATAGTTATTATTTTCTAGCAAAACTTTGATCTTAATGATTCTCAGAGGCTAGCAGAATATATAAAACTTTTTTGTCTTTAAAAAGATTTTTTTTGTTTCAGATGCAAATGAACTTTTCTCATGAATAAAAAACAGTACAGACAAGGACAAGGTAGCGAGTGATCAGAAACATGAGAAACAGACACTAGAGTCACCCTCACCTGTCTCGGGCAAACTCCCAGCGTGGATCCTCAGGAAGGTCGTACTCAGGGATTGGCTCATCGTGTGCAGAGCTCCGCCGTGTAGTGATGCGTACCAGCGGCGTACTGGAGTTCATTGAAGAGCTCGAGTCTGCCGACACCTACAAGTGTAAAGACATTGGCTGATCACCGCGGTCTGGGTTCATAGGTCAGATAAAGCTCCAAGGCATCACTAGAGGATGTGTGCGTATGTGTAATTGACTGTGGTGCTTTTATTGAAATTACCAGTTGGGAAGTATGGAACATTAATATGAATATATCATATTTAACATTAGGGCTAAGAATCTGTCTCTAGGCTAGAGATTACATTTCAGTGATCATTAAGCTGTGTGCAACAACAGTAATTTTGATGAACATGGGTTAATCACTCAGCCTCGCCACTGTCCCCGGGGCTCATCTCTCCTCTTTCCACCCTAACCTTACCTTGACACAGGAATCAGTCTCTCCGCAGAATGTAATCCAACACTTTTTGTACCTTTTGGTTTCCCTTTAGGGAAAAGCATTGCTCACACACAAAAAAACACTCTTGACTGCTATTTCAGGCAGCAGTGCTAACTTGTTCAGAAATGCACACCTTCTTAATTAGGACGGAGGTAGTTTGTTTAAAATACCATAATAGTATGTACGATAGATCGTGGGGTTTTTTTGTACACAAAATCCAACCATGCAACTTTTGTTATATTTTAGCATTACCCTACATTTATTGCTGAAATAATAAAAGTAAGTTTCTCTAACTATCAGACTACTCTGTCTGCATGTCAGTGAATCTAAGAGTTTGTTGTCTGTTGTATTTCTGCAGTATATGTGCATTGTGTGTTTTTCTCCTCTAGGGGTGTTAGATGCCATTAGAACTCTTTATCTACTTTCTGTTACCTGGCGGCGCAGAGGGATCTGCTTGCTCAATTTGTGGACCGCTGGTTGACCCCCAAAGTCGGGTTTCTTTGCAGTGTTCCTCATGCGGCACACCACCACGATGCCCACCATGCAGGCGATGAGGAAGACGCCTGCACAGTATATAGCAATCTCCACGTAGTCTGGGGGAAGGGGCTCTGCGTTTTTCTCTGTGGCTGAGGAAAATAAAGGAGGGGCATTGAGATGGAGATCAGGCAAAGAGAGTTAGAGGATGTGATCACTCTCACATACATGTATGGGTGACACACAGGCACATTCTCCATTTGAATAAACACACATGGGTATCAGACAGACAAACAGAGAGACAGATGCTTTGGAGATGACTCATGCGTAAATATAATCACCATTGGCAGGCAAACTAAACAGAAATGATTTTGTAGCATTCTACTCTCTCTCTTCTTCCCAAGGTACCAGCACGCCTAACAGGCCTGTACAGGGCTTAACAGTCTAAACAGATAATAAATCTTGATTCTTCCAGTACAACCAGGCATGCATATGTCTGCATTCTGTGCTAATGTTGGAGACACACGGGCACAAACACCCACGAACGGCGGAATAAAACACGCTTCACTTCCAATCGCAAACGAGGGAAAGTGATGCCCTTCATGGTTGTATATGGGCTGAACTTCCTGTCAAGGAAATGGGCTAAGTTAGTGTGTGTCTGTGTGTGTGTGTGTGTGCACTATAGAAATGAACTGTTCCATAATGCATGGTTCTCCAGACCACAAACAAGGCTCTTGTACAGCACAGCCAACCAAGAAGCCCGTCAGCCAGCTGGATGTGAAGCTACATGTAGGAACCTTTCTTCTGTCTGCCTCCTATCCTCTGGTCCAAAATCCACATCGCACACACAGATGCCACAGCCTCGAAGGCGCCGTCGGCGTAGATAGAGCTCGTCGAGGGCAATAAATATTACATATTACTCCCAGAGGAAATGGCTTGACTGTGATCATTATGCTGTATTGTTTACAGACAAAACAAAACTACTATCTTGTTACACCATTAAGGGAGGGTTGATACTACTTGTCCGTTGAGAGCCACAGAGTTCAGATAGTCAACTACTCTCATCAATCTCATTTAATGCCCTGACATGATGCCCAATCTACTTTCAGCTACAACTTTAGCAGAAACATTTGTCTGTCTAGCCTGGTGTAAACTTCTGCAGAAACTGACACTAAGTTTTATGTATTTGATCCTTTGGTGTACATAATTACAGGACAGTCATACAGCAACAGACAAAAATAGGATAAAACACATTGATAAATGAAAACACACACAAATGGACAAACATTCACATGCATGAGTCATTCCATGTAGAAGCTAAGAGGTTTGGCCCTGATAATTGAGAAAGCCAAGCCAACTTGAAGCGAGTGTTGAGCTCTACCTTTCGGTCTTTATTTCAAGGAGAAATAAGGATTATAAAAGTAGCCAATTATCAGAGCCAGGAGAAGGTTTGAGAAAATGGGATGCGCTCAGTAACAGAGCATCAGTGAAACACATGTAGAGAAAAAAAAGATTTTTTTTACATGCAGACTCAGAACCAAAATGTGGCACTGAAAGACTTTCCCCAAGGAGCAGGAGAGAGATGTAACAGCAAGAAAGAGAAGGTGGGAGACAAACCCTCCCCTCACTTTGGAGTCTGGAGACACTCAAGCTGCTCTGGGAGCTCCATTTCTGTCTCAGAGTTATAATAAGTCGTCTGCAAACTACCACGTTATCTGCTCTGAGCTTTCAACAGCTCGCCAATCCTGATAATATTATAGAATATATGCTCCCTGCTCTTACATTACATTGTCTTGGATGTTGACCGTGCAGGTTCATCACAGTAATCTAATATTTGAGTTGTGTGCCTTGGACTCCGGGGGGAGGACCTGCCTTCCGTAGAGGTCATTGAAATGACATAATCCAACCATTTTTGACAAAGCCGAGAGAAGAAAAAGGGAAAGAGAGGACAGTACACGAGTGTATATACCTGGAAGCACCGTCAACCAAGCAGTGTGATAGGAGATCCCAATAGAATTACCCGCCAAGCACGTATACTCCCCAGCATCTTCAAATGTTACATTGGGCAAGTAGAGAACTTCTATCTCCTTATCTGTGGTGTTAACACCTGCGGTCTGGGGAGAGGAAGAAGAGGAGGAAGAGGAAGAGAGGGAGGAGGTGGAAAATAAGAAAGAGAGGATCAAAGATAAGAGCAGAAGGGGGACCGGAAAGCAGAAATGGGGAGTCATAGAGAGAGACGGGGGAGGACAGAGAGAGAGAGAGAGAGAGAGAGAGAGAGAGAGAGAAAAAATGAGACCCACAACACCAAGAGAGAAATAAAAAGAGTTGGGTGGCGTCCATCATTGAGTTCCCATCTACAGCAAAGGATGTTTCCATGGTTGGGGGAGGAGGCTTCATAAACAAAGACACAGATAGAACCCAGTATGCCACCAAAACATGGGAAAATAGAGCCAGTACACCAAAAATAAAACCCTGAAAGGTTCCCGTCACCATACCAACAGAACCTGCTAATAGAGGCCAATCTAATCCATACATTGGACTAGACACATGCACACACAAACAAAGAGAGCATGGAGAGCACAGCACTGCAACACCGTACGCTATCTTGACACAGCTTGCAAGAGAGAGAGAGAGAGAGATGTGAAAAAATGTAAGAGAGGGCAAAGTCAGATGCTAGCTGTGACAATTTCAGTGTCTTGGTATGCAGGTCCAACCAGTGCTTCCATGGCTGCACCAGTCTCAGCAGCTGAAACACAAGGGTCTAACATTAGGGGAGAGAAGGTTTGTGAGCCCCAGGACCACCAAGAGACCACCAGCAGGACCACCACAGCACAGCAGGTCAGGGACAAAGCCCCGGAAACCACACCGGAAGGGGGAGGGAATGTCGGTCAGGTCTCGGGGGTTACCTGGGATGACAGTCAACCAACCCGACTGGCTGACTTCGCCTATATAATTGGAGACTTTACAGGTATACTCTCCAGCATCGTCCTCCGTCACATTGGTAAGGGTGAGCATCTCCACGTCTGAGCTGTTAATGCCTGACCGCTGAAATCCACATACACACATACTTAGACATGAACATATTCAAATCAGACAAATAAACGTAGAATTAATCACAAACAGACAAACATGCAAAGATCATGACTACGGCTACTGTTTATGGATCTGCAGGAAAGAAGAGAGAGCAGGAGTCACCACCAAAGAGTCAGCATGGAAAAGACCTATCAGTTGATAAGGGAGGAAATATGATGATCAGTTACTTATATGACCTTTGGAATTCATCTGAAACACCTGCAACCACTGGAAAAATACCAAGAAAAAAGGAAGGATGAGCGTCTAATCAAGAGAACAAAACCTAAAAGGGGAAGCTGGAAAGTACCTTCAGCACTCTGACGTAAGGATGCCCGTCAGGACCGTAGCGACTGCCGTTCTGAGTGATATGTTTCAACCACTGGATATGAGGTTGGGCATCGCTGTAGACCTTGCAGACAAAGCGGGCGTCCTCCCCAACGTATACAGAGGTGTTGGCCGGCAGACCAGCCTGGAGAATAGGCCGATGAGGGGACCGTTCTGTTGAGAGAGCGGGAAATGTTAGTGTTGAAACTCAGTGTATAATACACAATTTTAAGAAAAATCATATCTGAAATTTTAGGACGTGCATTGCCTGTGAGAGTTTATCTTTGCAAAAGCAGAACTTCCTGTACTGTACGTGTGAGTGTTTCCAAGCAACCCTAACAGCTAGAATCATGACTGTGCCGCCTTTTCCTTATCTCAGAAGCATTTAGAGGCTTCACACAAAACAAAGACGCAGGGGGATTTATCTACAAAAGATAAAGAACTCAGGTGGAGGAGGACTTCCATACAGTGGGGTGTATATGGTGCATGTGAATAGGGGGGTTATGCAAAACTATGCACCAGTCTTGGAAAGTGAAACACCTTCATACCACCCCCACATCTCCTGCTATCTGCATTCTTTTACAAGCAAACATTTGGCCTGCGAATCCAAACAGAGCGAGACCTGCTGAACAATGCCCCCTTTCAAACACTACCCGGCCTTCACAACTACACTGAGGAGCCCACCAACCCCCACACTGACAGCAACCACCCGCTGCCATCTCACACACACACACACACACACACACACACACACACAATGACATCACTCAGCCTGGGGCACTGCATTGCCTTTCCAAAACAAAGCCTTAAGCCTTAAGGTAGGTGCAGTGAATTTGTGCGTGTGTGTGAGTGCATATGTGTGTGTAAGATGGGGGTGGGTCATGGGGGATGGTCAGAGGGTGAGACTGGGTTGATGAAGGGTAGAGGCTAGGATAAAGGAGGAGGACTAAAAAAGGGAGAAGGAATTAGCAGGGTGAGCAAAGGACGAAAATGAATCAACAGATGGAGAGTGCAGAAACTGGGAGGCAGAGACTTCTTCCATATGTCTGCCTGCCTGTCTTCCTGCTCCATCTTTCTGAAATCTGTCACATCAGATGATTCCCACCCCTCCTTCCTCTCACCCCATCTCCCTCCTCCTTCCTGCACATTCCTAGGGTTTGTCTTGTTTATTGTCTCTCTTTCTTTCTCCCTCTTTTTCTCTCCTCCTCCATCATTCACAGGCATTCTCACCCTCTCAATCTTTCCCGAACAGAGAGGTGATCAATTGTTATGCAACTCTCTCTTTGCAAAATTCTACCGATATTTACAAAAACTGGCAAATGTAAAAAAGAGCAGTCAACTTTAAAGTCAGGTGAAAATACACCGAACTGAAACAATCATAGAGAGAGAACGTAGGAGCTGCCATAAAAAAAAAATCATTCTAATCTCAGGTGGTGAGGGTAGGTAGACACACCTTTTCTACCCTCATCCTTAAGCCTGGGACACACTGCCTGCGTGAGCATCGCGTGTGTGTTGCGGAACCTCTTGCTTTTGATTTCAGCGCCCATGTTAGCAGGTTAGAGCAGCAGCGCGTCATCTAGAGATTCAGCATCTATTTTTTACGTGTGACACGTGTGATTCTCCGCAAAAATAGACAGTGAAAATGATCATACCGGCAACATTACACCTTTCACCATAGTTTCAGTGTCTATATCTGTGGAATATGTCACAGACATGAAAAATATAAAAGTGTCACCAATGCGGATCAGCCTGCACGGTACAAGCCGGGGCGGTCTCATGACCTTGGCACTGTATACTGACTCAGTGGTGAGAAAAGCAAGGCAGAGACTGTTTCATCTCAGACGCTTGAGGAAATTCCGGGTATCCCCTCAGATACTGAGGAATTTCTACTCCTGCACCAATGAGAGCGTCCTGACTGGGAACATCACTGCCTGGTATGGAAGAGTACCGAACAGGGCCGCAAGGCCCTGCAAAGAGTGCTTCAGTCAGCTGAACATACAATAGGCAGTGCTCTACCCTGCCAAAAGGATATTTACACCAGACACTGCAAGAATAAGGGTAGAAGAATCATTACGGATTGTGCAATCAGACCAAATGACAGCATGGGTGTGTGGTGTGAGAAAATAGGCCAAATCATGATTAGAGGGAAACCCCAAAAACAATAAAAGTTTGTGGAGCAATTCTTGCCTAAATTAGAAAAAGGAATATTGTGTGTGTGGCCATGGGTGATGCAAAGACACTCCTTTATGGTCCATTGACCTTACACAAGAGGGCTACACTTAAGGAGAGAAAGGCATGAGGGAAGAGAGGAAGAAAAAGTTTTGAAAGACTCAGTCATACTGCCCTTTCTGTCTGCAGCACCAAATGAGGGACTGGCAGCAGGAGAAGCTAATAGGTCCTGGTCATTGTTTCCATGTATCAAATCAAATGAGAGAGCAGAGACTGCAGTGTTTTTTATGTTCTGCTGTGACCAATATGTAGTGACCGGTTTCAGATCTGAATCCATCTCTCAATTAAGTCATTGGTGAAGTAATTTGATGGCAGTAGTGGGGAGATACAGACAGAAAGAAGCGTTAGGAGACGGACCAGCGGCATTCCATGGTGTCCCATGCGAGACCGCTGAACTCTGTGTAACCTGGCAGCTTGGCACACAGGGCCCTAAGGGTCAAGGAGGGGCAGAGGCACAGGAAGAGCGCGGCATGGCACAGGATGGCATGGGGCTACCAACAAAGTGCCGAAGGGCCACTGGGTGCCACAGTTCTGACTGAAAGAGCCGGCGTCTGTTTTGACTTCCCATGTGTGTCTTCTCGTGGATGTCTGACTGAGGCCTTTTCTCTAGAGGCCAGTTTGAACCAGAAGAGGCTGGTTCCTCTTGGTTTTAATAGCTGATCCTGCAGGTCATTTGGAAAAAGACTGATAAGAACGGTCTTTTCTGTCTCTGTTTCTCCTCCTTTTCTCTTTCTCCCCCTCTTCTCCCTCTGTCCGCCCCACCATAATGGAATAAAATGAAGCAAGAGGTTGCAGGGGGCAGTGCCTGCAGAGCCAGACGTGGAGGGGGTTTACTGCTCTGCAATAAAACAGAACAAAAACAGAAATATGCAGTCTGAAGGAGAGCTTTAGCTAACTCCAGAGGAGAGCAGAGCAGGGGGCCTGAGTTGGGGAGCATGTGTGTGTGCGCATGTGCCTTTACGCTCATTGTGCAAAAACCCTCAGGTATTCAATCTCCATCTGATATAATGAAAATAATACTCACTATTTCCATGGAGACGCTAATCAAAACAGAAGTGTGTAATTACAGTAGGTCTGCTCAGGACAATGGTGACAGTAGGGAAATAATTCTACATATAGCACAGACTACTGACGCATGGACTTGACCAGTGACCCCTAAATGTTCCTCTGTGAATCAAACTGTTCCAGCTGAATGTCTGTCCAGAATGTCTGTCCAGTTTATCTGTGGATTGTTGACCAGCCTTTATAAGAATAACTGTGTCGATGCGTTCTGATTGCTTGTATAGTGGTTCAAGTGAGGGCAAAGGAGAGCGGGTCCGTACACAAACACACCTGTCCACATCGATCTGCTATCTTTATCCCACTCCCCTTGTTGTCCCCGCTGTATATCGATTCTGCAAACTGAGCAGAAAAACACTCTTTCTGCGCTCCAAAGGTCGTAGTGAGGGGTTGACTGAGTTGGGTCTGAACTCGCTGTGATAGTGCTGAAGCCAGCACTATTTGTGCTCTATGACACAGAGAGTGATTCTACACAACGATCATCCACTCCCTCCCGGGTAAAGACGCAATCATACCTGAGCTGACCTTAGAGGGTCAATTCACCCAAATTACACACACACACACACACACACACACAGAAAAGCATATTTTCCCATTTACCCCTCGTGGTATCAAGTTATGCAGATAGTTTCTGTTTGTGTGCAAAGGTTGTGGTGCTCACAGCATCGAAAATTTGCTTTTGAAGAACTGAACAGCAATGTTTTTTTCCAGGAACAGTGTTCCTATTCATCAGGATGTTCCAGTGTGCTCTGGGAATGTATCTTCAATAGAATGTAGTTCCAATTAGAAAAAAAAATAATGGTTTGGGTGAACTGATCCTTTAAAAAAAAGCTTAAATATATTTTATATATTTTAATATAGTTAATTTTTACCTGTAGTCAAGATGTGAAACAACTACCAACTTGCTGCTTCAAACAAACTGTTTGACCTAATCCTATCTCATACATACACATACACACAAGATACTATGATGCAAGTGGGACTTAACTAAATGAATAAAAATGAAATATAAATATATAAATGAAAAAAGCTACATTAAAACTGTTGACACATGTGTGTTTAGCTTCCACACACTTGGCTGCACTCCTTGACCTGCACCTGCATCCAGAGTGCACCTGGGTGATCAAACAGCTCATACACACACACACACAAATACACATACACACAAACTATTCTCACTGTGAGAACTCTTTCCACCACCGGCCTCCCTTTCCTCCACCTCTCTATCCCTCCACTCCTACACAAGTGTACTCTGAGTCTGGTGTTTATGTTGTGCATGGTACTGACCTACTACATCCAGAGTGTAGGTGTGGTTGATAGATCCAAACTCATTCTCCACCAAACAGGTGTAGTTGCCCTTGTCCGACGGCACCACGCTCTCCATGATCAGGGTCCAGTGCTGGCTACGCACCTGCGTATAGGAGGCAGCGGTTTCTTGTCATAAGTGGACTCATAGCAATAAATACATAAAATAGCAGTTGATATTTACAGACATGTAGAGCTAGCACTAAATCAGAAAGATGAAAGCGGAAAAATGAAAGTGAAAGAATGGATTTGGTTGGAGGATTGAAAGATGAGAGCTGACGCAGTGTGCTGGAAAACAATATTGAGGTTGTTGACAGGCTGATTCAACCACAATGACTTTGCAAAATCAGAGTATTGCTGTGAAACTTATCCCAACTCATTTGAAAGTTTTACATTTACTCTGAAAAGTGGGAGTCGCAACAAATTGGATAAAATAGTATTTACAAACAATTGTTTGCACGTTTTATGATTTAAGGTAAAATTACATTGACAAATACAGTGAGTAGAATCCAGCATACTTCCCTGTAATCATCTAATTCTTCTGTCAGTCGCTGTTATCTCGGGTAGTAAACCCCACCCTTCTACTCTAAGCAATTTCAAACACACAGTTATTCAGAATTATTTGTAAAAATAGTTTCACCTGTGTGTGGAATCTACAGGTGTGAGCTAACAATAGTGCTTCCGTCTCCAGACTGAAGAGAGACTGTAGCTTCTGCTTGTGCAGGCCTACATTTCACACAATGGAGAGATTATGCCACAGGGCTGGGCTCAGGCACAGCTTTTGTCCAACATTTGTTGACGAAGAAAAAAGGGAATTGAGCTGCCCACAGTGTATCTGACAGGCTGACTGTATCATTTCCGTCACGTCGTGACTGTTTTTTGTCTACACTGTAATGAGCCCACTGAAAGCCAAAGGGAAGCGACATTAACAGCTACATCAACATAATCTGCTCCTAAACTTTCCTGGCAGGGAGATGTGTTTCCTCATAAACCATCAGCCATTAACCAGGAACCTCATACTTGTTCAGCATCACTGGATCTTTTCATAAATTAATTTCATAACTGTCTATTTAAACGGCTGTTCCACTCCATCAGTGGGACTCTAGGTTTTACAGTATGTGCTGCTTGTTTTGAGAGACAAAGAAAGGAATTTAGGAGCAAAATAACTAAACTCCAATCCAAACAGACTTCGTCACAAGGGAGGAATTCTTCACATTCAGACTAGTTGTAGCTGTTTGCAGGCTTTTTATACAAAAAGGAAATAAAACACAACCAAACTAGCTTTACTTTCCCATGACATGCAGAATCAGGTATTTCCAGCATATACGGTATAAATCAGTTTGGGCCGTTTATTTCTTGAAACTAGACTAGGATGAGAAACACTTTCACATGTAAAACAGCTCTTTTGTTAGACCCACAGCATTGTGCATAGAGAGTCATATTCTTTTTAGTCTGCTGCTGATATGGAAAAAAAGTGATGGCCACCAAATTTGTCATTATTCTGGTCTTTCCTCCAGGAATTAGGGAATGCAGCTGAGTTAATTTATAGTTTTAATTAAGTCAGTTTCCCTTTTTTTACACAGAATGTGTAATCAGCAGGCTGCACAGAACAACAACCTCCTTCCATTTAAACTTGAACCGGCTAAGCAATAGTGTTTGTAAATCACATTTCATAACAACAGAATCGCATACTAGTCTCCAACCAAAGCCAGTGGGACCTGTTCTCCCTGATTTCGTTACCTCAGCATTCTCAACTCATTTCAACCCTGACGCTACCTACTTTCTCTATACATTACTGTCTAGGGGCGTTTAACCCTTAAGTCTCAGGCTTAGGTTTCTAATTGTTGGGGGTAAAGAACCATTTCAAGTTACAGTGAGAAACTGCAAAGTATCCTGTTGAGAGGAGGCGCACGGATGAGCAATTCCAATTTCACACCAGAAACCCTGCCCTCGTTTCCTCTGTCTACTCTCCTCCCGTCTCTCCAGTGAAGGGTGGAAAACGGGTGAAAGGACAGCCAGAGAGCGATTGGAAGAACTGGCCTGACATCCCTTGTAAATACATTCAAAAAAATGGCCAGAAATACTGTAGCACAGAGAGAAGAAAAAGTCTGAGAAAGCAGTAACTTGACATTTGTAATAAAAAGGTATGATGTATTACTGTTTATCCTACCTTATACCCTCCCATGCGGTCTTCTTGGCGGAAAGGCCTGCTGTTTTTAAGCCAGCGCAGCTTGGGCCGGGGGTTGCCTCCTGCAGCACAACGGAACTTGACTGTGTTGGCAGCTGGCACCGCATGCAGCTTCTTCTCCATCTTTGCTGACGAGGTCCAGTATGGGGCGCCTACAACCAGGGGGAACAGTTGGTGTTCAGTCAGGGTGAGATTTCCTAATCATGTCCTCAGTATTAACTGTTTGGCTTCAGGGCTTTGGACTGGCTAAGACAGATATACAGGGAAGCGTGACTGCAGAGGAGCCAAACCTGAACCATTCCTAACACTCCTAGAGACCCCCCTTGGCAACACTGACTGACCCGCCGTCTGCATAACACAACCCAGAGCTCCACACTCACACAGTTAAATAAAAACACACACTTTCCCCGTAGGCTCGGCGGGGTGTTGCAGAGGGGGAAAAAACATCAGCTCTGAGGGGAGAATGTGCCTGGGCGTTGCCAAGAGGGTAACTAGACCATCACATTCAATTTCATCTCATTCCACTTAGCAGCTTTTTTTCCTCCCTCCACTTCCTCCAATTACCATAGCTCCCCTGTTTATCTGCCTGTCACTTGGAGAGATATGGACGGCAGGGCCAGGGATGCTTATCACCCTTGGAAAATCATTATGTGCTGTCAGGGGAGAAAATGAATGTCACGTTTACCAAAGGGGTCTTCAATGCACACTTTTATCCAGATTTTATCAATGCCAAACTGTCTCTGTTTCTCCTACCGAAATCTGTCAGCTTCCCTATGTTTTGTCCATTCCCCAGTTCCCTCTTTTCCCCCAATTTCTGTCTTTCAGTCAGCTGGATTTTCCTCCGAGCCCCCCACCCGCCCTTTCTCTCTGCACCTGGGAGCGTGATTGCCTAAGCAGATGGGGCTCAGGAGGGAAGAGAAACCCAAAGTCAAACAACAACCCAAACTGTCTTCCACACCATTACTTCCTCTCTTGTATAGCAGGAATACAAGGAACAGAGGGAATACCTACAAATAAGACCACTACTGCCTTCAGTGTGACCCTCAAACATAAGTTTAAGGTCCAGGAGGAATTTCTGCTTCAAGTGCCCACCCTCCACTCTCTTCCCCGCCTGTCCAATCTGCATACTATCAGACACCTCCCATCATTTTCTCTGGCATGCACAACCGGACAAGACACGCATACTTGGATAGTAAAGTCAGTAAACAGTGCTCTTCCTTCCTGAATGGATGCATACGCTATGTGCTCAAACTATAATTAGTCATTCCCCCTTTCTTCTTCTTCCTCTTCACTCTCACTATCTGTATTCCTCTTCCTCTACATCTTCACCTCTCAGTCCCCTCCATTTCTTCCTGTCATCACTACGTCCGTTCAGACAGAGATAGATTAGGTGGAGACTGGCCCGTCGCGAGGCTGTCTCCCCGAAATGACCTCTGCTCCCAAACTGGCAGCTGGGTCAGAGGATGAGGTTGGGACATGAAAGGTGAGCGGTCCTGTTTCCCATGCTCTCCGTCCGGAGGGGCAGCACTTCAAACGAGACGACCCTGCAACCTCTCTCCAGATGAAGCCAAACTTTCACTGGCCCAACTGCTGTGGCCTCCAGGAACCCCCGCCGCCCCCAAAGCCCCGTGCATCCGGATCCCCACTCACGGCTGTTTATCCTAAGCTGGCCTGGGGTGAGCTGAGGTTATCTAACTCCTGCGCTATGAGTCAACATTTTTTTTCTCTCGTAAAGTTCCTCCAGAGAGCTAAATCCATCACCGTTCCAAAGTAGTATTTCAGTGGTGAGATGATTTCACATTTAGCTGTGACATCCTCCTCTTTAGCATATATCTGCTGAATAATACTACTACTATAATACATCTTGAAACTGAGAATATAGTTTCAAGAAGCAACCTATCGTCATTGTCCTGTTAAAACGTGTATCTCTAAAAACATCAACTTTTCATGAACTAGGGAAAACAGCCTTGTTTTCAGCTATGTGATAATGCATTTTTTAGCATATCCAAGAGGCTTTCAGGTGGTTTATTTAGCTCAAGAAGAAAAATTCAAAATCACCAAATTCCTTGGATTGCAATGTTGTAATAAAGAAGTGCTTATTGGTGACACCATAAAGTCAGATCCTGCAGGTCCCTCGTTTTGCCCCTGAAAATATTAAATATTTATTACTAGATGTGCAACAGTCAAATTTAAAGTTCAGAAAAAAATACTGTTAATACGATAAAAGTTTATCACTTAAAGCACAGCTTCATGAGGACTGTGCTGTGTAGTTTGATCAGATTTGATTGTGGGTAGCCAAACATCATTTTTCTTTTAACAGTGGAAAAACAGTTTTTTCTTGGCTGTGCACGACACTTCGGCTGCAAGCTTTATGTTTCTGTCTTAACTATTTGTCATGATGTTAGTTACACTAGTGAGGCAGGTCAATTCTTCCACGAGAATCTTGTCGTGTGCAGCTTTATCTAAATGGGAGCCACACTGACTGATGATGTAAACAATAATGAGTAAAGGTGTCAACAGGATGGAGAATTTGTAACAACAGGACTAAATGCAGAAAGCAAAGCTCCACGTGGCTCTTTAACTTCATCATTACATCAGTGCTACCCTCCTACGCCCCCCCACCCTCACCAGTCCCCTAAACACAGCTTCCCTCACAGATCCCTGTGGAGGCTCTCCCATGTCTCCTCCAATAACACCACCCACCGCTGACGATAGACAACTAAACTCTCCTTTTTTATCTTTTTCCACCAGCTTATGTTGTTCAATCTTCTATACAAAAGTTGAAATCAAAATGCTCTGTTTTGCAGTGGCCTGATGCCCAACCCATTCTGAGTGCTCCAGAAGAGAAAAAAAAAAAAGCCACGAATATAAAACTACACCCCGCACTCTCCACTCTCATTCCCTCCCACGCCTACACGCACCCTCCTCCCTCACTCCAGTCCTCGGCCCGAGGCCAAGGCTCCACGCCATGCTCAGAGAAGTGCTGGTACTGATCCAACAACCCCCCTCCCTCATCCTGCCTCTTTTCCCTCTCCTCTTCTTCCTCCTTTCTTTTAATAATAATCTCGGTTTTGAATTTTCAGAAACACACACGGCGAGAAAATGCGACTGTACTGCCAGAACAGCTTTCCCTTTGTTTTCAAACAGCTTATTACCACCAGAATGGCTGGATCTTTTCCCTCTCCCCCCATTTTTTTCCTCTTGCTGAGTTCCTTTCTCTCCCCCATATTTAATGGATTTCAGGCAATTACAGTCAGCCCAAAAGTGGAGGAGGAGGACTCACAGTGAGACGCAATGCGTGTGGAGAATTTTAACAAGATGTGGAAGCCCTCATCTTCACTCTAGCCCCTTTTTTGTGAGTGTGTATGTGAACGCATGCATGTGTGCACGTGGCTACATAAACACATTACTACCCTAGATACTCACCAACGCACAGAAAAACTTGGGTAAAAACTTTCTCTTTTTCACACACACACACACACACACACACACACACACACACACACACACACACACACACACACACTAATGCACGCGCACACACATATACACACAGGCCCATCAGGTGGGTAACTGGGTCCAGATGGGCGTCTTTCATAATGGATGAGCCCAGCTGACTGACTGACTGGCTAGCTGGCTGGCTCCATGAGGCCCGACTACCTGAGAGACACTAGCTAAAGGAATGTCAGGAATCCCTGTATTCCCTGGAGCAGCTCGCCTGGGAGACACACACACACAACACACACTCCAAAACCTCACCATATAGGCCTAGACAGGAATGCTAAGGTATAGAATAGCAGAGATGTGGGTGCATGAGTTTTGGCATTGTTAACAGCTATCTCCTCCCGATAATGAAAAAATTAAGACCATCCGCTTTCCCTCTTCCTTTAATCTTAAGCGCACAGGCTGAACTGTGCTAATAAACACTGACAAAGCTAAGTAGATTATTTCGCTTAGGGATTAAGTCTTTGTAAGTGTTTGGCTATCACAATCAGCATTCCAGTTTTGACATGCTGCTGAGGACTACTCGTTATTTATCAGACTAGGGCATAGCTTAAAACAAGTAACATATGTCCAAATGTTTAAGCCCTGTTAAAGACTTCTTTTACTTGAGAAATGAGGAAACATACTTTATTTTTTTACTTTAATAATCTCTTTTCAATTTCCTAAATGTGTATATTCAGTAGGATAATCTGCTGTTTTCATTGAAAATTTCACCTAAAATTTCCATCTCAAATGTCCCTTAATTTCCCAAATGCTACAATACAAAATAAAATGTGGTTATTTGCACTGTAGCTGCTAGGAATGAGGGTTGAGTTCACACGAGGAACATTTAACAGACAGAGAAAGTGATTATGCAGAAACAACAGGGTCAGATCCGTGCACCCCCCCCCCCCCCCAGGCTTCTACTGTCAGCTTTATGTGCCTTGCTCATGGGCACCTAACCTATGGGAGGAAGGGTAGCGAATCACTAACTCATTCACCCCTCCTTTCGTCCTCCCATACTCACTTATCTGTTCTCCGTCCGCCCCTGTGTCCTCCGATCGCTCTGTATCGTCCTCATCATCCCCCGACGAGATGGCATCTGCACAGAGTAACCACGGTTACTGCCATCCTTTCTCAAGCCGTACACACACGCACACACATACAGTATTGCATGCACAGGTTTTCATGCAGTCACTTTCTCGCAAAATTTTCAGATACACAGATACTTAAAGGAAATGCTAGAGTGGGATAATTTTTTGGTAAATCAAGTCTAATGCTACTGTAGTTGCACACACACACACACACACACACACACACACACACACAGTCACTCAACAGACTCCAGAGTCATTCAGAGAGAACCAATGTTTGTCTACCTGACCACATCTGCTCCATGGCTACTTTCTGGACTCAACAAAGATCAGTCCAGCCCTAAATCTCCAAACTCCCTGTCCTGTCCAGTCCTGCTTGATCCCTGACTCACCTGTGACATTCACTATGAAGCAGACCGTGTCTTTGCCCACGCTGGTGCAGGCGTACAGGCCCGAATCCTTAGGCGTGGCATCACGGATCTGCAGCACCTCCTGCTCTATCAGGGTGCGGTTGTTGGTGCCCAGAGAGCTGCCGTCTTTGGTCCAGGTGATGGTCCCCGTCGGCGGCAGAGGGCAGCTCAGCTTCAACACCTCCCCCGGGTGCACTGAGCACACCGTGGGCTTAGAAATTTGGTATTTGTTCGATGCTTCTGCAGAGCGAATGGGGGAGTGGGGAGAGGGGTTGAAGGGGTAGAGGAGGGAGAGGACGGAGTGGAGGAAGAGGGTGCACAAGAAGGTGGAAAGAGAGGTGGGAGAGGAAGAAACAAGCCATAGGGTAAGAAACAAAAACACCAAATAACCCCCATTGGATGCACTTAAATCAACTTATGCAGGAGGAGCAATACAGAGAAAAGGGAGGCCCATTTTTGTAAACCGTCACACCAACATATCGGTACCACAAACTCCCAGTCAGTCACTTGAAATGGAGCCCTCAGAAAATACCACTGTTCTCTTATAAGTGTACAGTGTGATTGGCGTTTATAGATTCAGAGCATGCAGTTACGGCCAGAGCAGCGTGTGTAGAAGAAAAAAAACAAAAAAAACAATCAATGCTTTGAGAACAGGTGAGAATTGGACATCACTGTGTTGAGAGACAGCCCCCCCCCCCCCCCCAAACCACCACCCCCTTTCAGCGTAGATGCCAAGCAGCCAGTGTGTGTGGGTGAGCAGGAGCAGTACAGACAGATCTCTGCATCCTAAAAAAAGGTAATAAAACTCCAGCACGTCTGCCCATCAGAGAGGAAAGCAGCCAGAAAGGTCTAGGACGGAAGCAGTTGTCAGGCAGGGGAAAGGAGAGGGGGAGGGGGGAGGGGGGCGCTCTGTTTTTTGGCTTTTCTCTGGTTTTGACTGTGCGCCTAAACTTCGAAAACCTTGACCTGGCTATAGCCTGACTCTTCTGTTTTTCATCTCTCTCTTCTTCGTTCTCTTTCATAACATGGCCATGGAGGATCTACAACCCCTGCACAGGATCTGCCGGCCAAGGCAGAGAGCAAGAAACTCCGCTCGACTCCAAAGTGCATAAAACCTTCACTTCTGGGAGGAAATCCAAGTCCGCCTGTGAATGCATGTGTGTACACCGTGTCCTCTGACTTGTACAACTGCACGGTGAGAACGAGGTGAATGTCCAATATATCAAACGGATTTTTGGAGTATCCGTAGCTGAGACTGCACTTCTACATCAGGACACATTTTTGTCAGTGTCTATGAAAACACTAACTCTGGCTGAATGTTGAGCAAAAAAAGGGGGAAAACCTGCCTGAAATATAAGCTGGCTTCTCCTGTATACACTAAAGCCAGTTCCAGTCACCCTGAGGCTCTTGCAGACTTTTAACACACACAAACAAACACAAACGATCATGCACAAAATCTGAAACCCTTCACTGTGAGAACAAAAACTGGAAGAAATTCCAAGTTTTCCTCTTTATTGCAGCACAAAAATGTCCAAAACTGTGTGTGCGAGTGTGTTGTCTTCACAAGGGGCAAAAATAAGAGGGATTAAAAACATTTAAGGGGGAAAAATAGCAACAGTGTAAAAGCATACGGAGAAGGCAGTGATGAAGGTACAGTAGCGTATATGCATTTGGCTGAAGGCTGATAGGTGTAATTATGGAGGCAGTGGCACTCCCAGCCTTTCCTGTACCTCAGTACACCTTTTCAACAACATCCTACCCCCATTATGTGCTGCTGTGTGTGTTAAATGTAAAGTATACACACACACACACACACACACACACACACTCAAGCTTCAACAGGAAGGGAAAGTCATTCCGCTGCGAGCCAGCGGTCGAGGCATGTGTGCAAGTCTCTAAACGTTCCCCTTGGGCAAGTAGACACACTTAGGTACAGTCCTTGTATTGTCTTTTTCTCTCTCTCGCTTCCCCTTCGATCCGGAAATAATTAACCCCTCCCTCGCCGCCCAGAACTGAGTGTGTGGTCTGATAAGAGGTGGAGCTCCTATGCTGATTGATGGGAGCTGTCTCCTCTTCCTTTTTATGACATGTTTTCCATACCGGATGCCTCTGCCTTCACTTTGATAATATTACTGGCTCCAGTTTTACCTTTATTGTTTAAGGTAGGACATTAGAAAGACTGCCGGGACACTAAGCAGCCTGCGTGAAGCTTGTGTGTATGGACAACTTCAAGGTGGTGGGGCCCCTTAATGAGGTTGACGTAATGACACAACACCTGGATTTTAACATACAAGCGCACTCGTACACACATATACACAGTCTGTCCACATGTAGAAGAGAAAGGGAGGCGCTTTATAGAAAAATAATAACTCGTACAAGCACATGGATGTGCGTGCGTGATTGTGTGCTACACTACAAGGAGAGCTCTGACGAAGGAGAGATGGAAGGAGAGAAAATAAATACAAAGGAAAGGAAAGCAGTCTAAACGTCTGATTAAAGACAGCATGCACATGTTAGCTCTGCCTTCATCATTTTCTTATCTCTGCTGCTTCCATCTGTCCCCCTCAATCAACTCCTCCTCCTGCTGCTGCTGCCCCTTCATTTCCCTCTTTCACCTCCCCTTCCGCTTTGCACACAAACCCCCTCACCCTCTCACACCCCTGACCCTTCTGACCTAACCCTGACCCTTCCAAAACCTGTTGACACCTCCAGCATGCCTGATTGTTCATGGGAACCTGTGTCATGTAAGCACACAAAACACAAACAGTGAATGCAACCTGAAGGAGCCTCATACGCGTCGAGAAAACTAGGATACAGAGTTTGATAAAGGCATGCATCATATACATGCACAGCAGGAGATAAAGGCTCAAACACACACACACACACACACACTCCTTGCTCCACTTGATGAGAGTTTACAAGAGAGTAGGGAGGCATGCTGAGTTGAAGAGTTGAAACACTTCACTGCAGATATTTCATCTCTGCAAAGTTTCATCCCCCTCTGCACCACAGGAGGGGGCGGGAGCATCTCTCTTGTTCTCACACACGCACGCGCACACTCAGACTCTTGCTCAATTTCTATCAAACAGCTTTGCACCTCTTCCCTCTCTCCATCATCACAACCAATTTGCCTCTCTTCTCCTGAAGCACATCTCCATTTCAAAACCCATCTCTCTCTCTCTCTCTGACAGCTATTACATGTGTCTATCAGGTGTGATAGATTCAGGTTGTCCACTCCTCGCTAACTCACCCTCCTCATTCGCACCGTCTTGGCTGGCAATAATTAGTCTCACAGTCTGAGTGTCTGCAGCAAAATGCAGCAAGTGATTCTCACAATCATCTCCTTGATGCCATGTCTGCTATCCTGCCTGCCCGTCTGTCTTTCTGTCTGTCCGTCAAGAGCCAAGCAGAGACGTTGGCAAAGCGGCGAGGGAGGAGTTTAAGATAGCCCCGGAGTTTTTTCTTACGTAAACGATCTTATGAATTTACTTCTGCGGGAGACGCTCATTCGGCCGCAAGTCTATTCTTCCATTTCCTCCCTGTCGCGTTCCGCACAACGGGATAGGTGGACTAAATGTAATGACTGCCATCTCAGAGGGACACACTCAGCATGCATGCGGACTAACAGGCACACACACACACTGCCAAATCACATTATCTCTGCTGCCCCTCTTATCCCTCCTCTTTCCTCTGTATCCTGCTCACGTACTCAAATCCCAGGACTTTTCTCCCCTTTTTTGTCTCTCCTTCTTTTCTGATGTCTGTATCCTTTCACATTCAAATCCCTCCATGGCTTTTTTTTTTTTTATTATGACAAAGGAGCAGCTCTGTGAACTGGCTCCTGCTGGCGTCCATGGCAACAGCTCCTCCGGTTTGCCCACCCCTTCACCCCTCATCAAGGCATTCCCTGAACCCCACCCGACCCCTTTAACCCACTGGCTACACCTTATCTCCCAAAATCTTCTTTAATGTGAAGGCATGGGGACCCTTCCTTCTACTTTACTCTGCTTTCTGGTGATTAATCTTCAGAATAAAATATGCAAACAGCAGGATATATACACATTTAGTGCCACTTTTCCAGAAAAGTGAGGCACACAGGAGGCTCAATGACTTTGGCTGATGTAAGGATGATGCAGGGATCAAATCTGTGAGTTAAAAATGTGCCCTACTTAAAAGTAGTTGCAAATCTGAGGCTTCATGGAATTTGACAAAAAAAAAATCTAGAATAATTTCAAAATGTTGCTTACTTTTATAAGAAATTGCATCAATACTTTTACATCACAGCTCTGATTTCTTAACGTCTGTATTTTAATGTTATTTAGTGTTTTCCTCCATCATCCTGCACCCTGTTAGTGCTGGCTCAGATTCCTCTCTGCCTCTTGCCGTACAGCAGACAGTCTGCTGAGAACTGAGGTACAATCTGGCACAGGTAGCAGCTCTTCCCTGCCTCTTATCGGCCTGGTGTGAGATTGAACGGTGAAGTGACAAGGTATTTTCTGGCACATTAGCCAAGGCAAATAACAGTCCACACACACACACAAACACACACTCAGCCACCAACACACTCAAACCTTCAAGATTAACACCAGCCAACGGCAGGCTAATAAAAGTCATTGTGTAAAGGCTGTATATTCAGCCCAACTGACCCCCGGTCACACCACCGGCTGTCACACTGCGTTTGTTTAGAGTTCAGTTCCATTGCCATCACCACAGTCACCACACACACACACACACACACTTCATGTCATTAACCTGCCAGCTGACACTTTTATACTTTTACAGCTGTACTCCTACTGTGTAAATAGCACAGTGTTGCAGATAGGTAATAAGCCTGCAACTCCTTGACTTCCCCAACTTCACATACATTTACACACACAGACACACAACTGCCAGCTGTCTAATGGAAACTAATATTAATTAGGAGTCATCACAAGCGTTTGTGAAATATAGACAAGTGCTGCTGTATTTGACATTGGCTGATTATGTTTCTCATTAAATGAAGTACGGTATACAGGTGGAAACTATATTAAGAGTAGAAATCATGCAGCAAATATATATAGAAATCTGCTCAGAGAGTAATTATATGTATTATATTCATACAGTGTCCAAAACCTCTCCAACAAAATAAAACAAGCATCCATCTTTTTCTTTGTCAGTCTGAGCATGAAAGACTCATCCTTGACACATAACGTAGTCTTAAATTATTTAACCACTCGACTATTTTGAAGTGGTTGCCTCCACGCTGATCAGAATATTTTTTAAAGAATAGAGTTTGGCAGGGAGAGCAGGAAAGTACAGCCAACTATGAGCTGACTTTAGTCAGCTGCACTCACATTCAGCCTGTGTTCCAATGTGCCTGGTGCCACATTTATTCCACATTATATGCAAAAAAGGGGCCTGAACACACCACAAAGCGAAGAATACCAATGTTAAGGACACACAAATACACATCTCCTGTGTTTGGTGCCATTGTTATTCCGCTCAGTCAGAGTATTTTAATCACTGTGCAAATGGAGAGCGCCTGGGCAAGGTAAACACTCCCATAGATACTGAAGTGGCTACAGCGACAACAATAGGCCTGTTGTGGAGGCCTAGACCAGCGCGCTTGCTCCACTTCTACTGTTACAGCAGCCACAGGTAAACAAACTAGTAGGGCCACCAGGGGTGCAGGCGTTAGCTCTATAGAGACAACATTGATATGCAATCTGATGAATCTACAGCACTGCTCTCCCACACACACACACACACACTTACAGCGGTGTGACCAGGCCGCAGGGCAGAGAGGGGTGAAGGGGAGGGGGGCTGGGAATCCCAAACATCTCTGCAGGGGGGTGTTATTAGGACAGAGAGGGCGGGACCAGTCAATCTGTCTCTCTAACATCTATGCCCTACAGGTGACACCAGTGTAGTCGACCAGCAGCAGTAAACAGAAGGAGTAGACAACAAACTAGAGGCTTAAACACACTGATTCAATCACACACAGCTGCAGTAAAAAAAAATGTGTTTTCCATGTGCAGCAGAAAAACTGATTCGGGATCAGATAAGCCAGGCCAGGTTGTCCATGCCCTGTTGATCCTTCATCATGTGACCCCCAGGTCTAGCCACTTAATCTCCAGTCACATGACTTCACCGCTGCCCAGCTCTCCGTAATCTCTCCATCTAAAGGAGAAGTCAAATATGCACAAATCCTCTTAGAACTTTCCTGGAGGATTGTATAACTCTGGAGAGCTCTCCTTGTCTCCCTCCCTCTGTCCTCTCTGTGGCCATGTAGCGGAGCATCCGGGCCATGTGGGGCTCAAAACCCACCGGCTTGGAGCCAAACAGTCTGAGACAGAACAACAAAAACAACAACAGGGGAGGAGAACTCAGGCAGCCTCTCATCAAGGTAAGAACCATACCTGACCTCTAGGGCAAAGGGCAGGAGAGGGTACATAGTGTGTATGTGTGTGTGTAGAGAGATGGGGAGGTGGCTTTAAAAAGTGATGCTCTGTTGTTGGCCTAAGTTACAATTAGTACGCTGATTAAAGCTGGGGAACAAAAGGCTTTGGAATGTGACTTACCATCCATCACAACAACTCTAATTAGCTAGTCTCTGACCAGACTCCGCGACTAGAGACAAAAAAATGGAGAAGCCTCAAAAGAAAATATGCAAATGCAAAGAAAGTCTGCACTATAGAAGGCCTTTCACAAAAAGGTTTCTCAGAAGTTTTTGCCAATAAAAAAATGGCCTTAAAATATTGGAATTCACAAAGTGAGCAGAGCAGTTGTATCTCAAAGAAAAACAAAGTAGAACTTTTTTCCCTTTCCCTCACTCTATGTGCTTCTTTCCAGGCAAGCAGGGCATGAGAGAGATGCCAGCATAAACACTGTCCCACCCTCCTTCACAGCTCTCCCTTGTCCTCCCACACGGGTTCACAAACCTGCCTTTAACACTCAAGTATACCCTGAACTACCACAGACATCAACAGGAGAGGTAAAACAAAAAAAGTGTGAATCACACGCCTGACAGTGAGGAAAACAAGAGGCTCGTCGTGCCAAAGTTATAGCTGTTTCTGTTCTGTTTTTATTTTAATCCACCAAAACCGTACATAAACTCCAACCATCCTAATTGTTAGATGTTCAATGAGGCCTAAATAATCTCATGTTTTTTAAACAAGAAGCTTTAAATACTAACTTGTAAGTGAACAACTAACAGTGGAAACAGTGAAACGTCAAATCAAGAAATTCATTACTTTTTTATTTCCTCATTATTCTATCTTCAAATGGGTTAAACTGCAGAAATCACTGTTCCTCATGTTGTTAAAGACATAAAACTTTAAGAGCCACATTTATAAGTAGAATATAATTGATGCAAGTTAGATGAGGACAGGAAAAAATGCAAAAGTTAAAAAAGACTCTAAGGTCAGGTTTAAGGAGGGGGAAAAATCCTGACACAAGTACACCTGCTCTCTAAAAACAACCCCAACAAATGGTTTTACACCCTGCTCCACCTCCCCGGCTCTTCTTTCAGGTCCCGTCTTGTCCCCCACTGCTTACCTTCAGGTTCCAGAGTGGCCTCCTCCTCCTTGGTGGCAGTGAGGGGCGGCCGGGCCACGCTGACGGTCAGCAGGGACAGCAGGACGGCAGCCAGCAGCCAGGCCCACGAGGCCATCCCGTTAGTGGGGGCCAGCGCTCCCCATACCCCCCTTCTCCACCTCCCCCTGGACACTGATCCCATCTGAGGGGGTCCGCCCAACCATCAACTGCTGCCGGGTCGGCCTGTCACTCACTGGAATTCACCCAATCACCTGGGCTGAGAGGTGACAGGGAGAGAGAAAATGAAGAAGGGAAGGTGGTGGCGGAGTGATGATTGAAGATGTAGAAAGAAGCGTGGACATGAAGGAAGAAAGATGACAAAAAGAAAGCATATTTCAGTGTGAATTCATTGTTTCTGCACCATTTTCCACTTTCTTTAATATATAGACAAAATCAGATACAAGAATGAAGCAAGAGAAAGCAACAGTGGAGCAAGTGTTTCAAAATGCTGTCAAACAAGCCATGCCACAGACATACCGAAGCTCTGAGGCACCAGCAGTCAACACACAACCAGCCTTTGCTTTCTATAATTGTGTGCATTTCAGTATGTGTTTTAGACAAACCAATTAAGAGACATTCTAGCTCTATAAGGCTCAGTATTCACAGACTAACCAGTTTGGTGACTGACTCATACTTTTGAAATATACTTCAAAGATCAGACTTCTTTTAAGTTTATGACAGTCTAATATCACACAAATCTGGTGTGAGAAAATGCGTTTCATTTACCATGATGAGCAACATGTCCCTGCTTTTAAATTTTCCTCCAAACTGATCATAAAATCCGGTCTCAAGTGATGAGTCATAATATGTTTTGAAAATATCCCAGATCAGCCGATTTGGCACCAATTTCGTTTCGTTAGACATCGTTTGTTCCGGTGCGCAACAGATGCGTCAAACCTGTTGCCCGCGCTGCTACATTTGTGTTAATTGTATTCGTAAGGGGCTTTTATTGCATTTCCGTGACTTGATTATGAAACCAGTAAGGCTTTAATTGAAATGCAATATTGCAATGTTGGGACACACACACCGATCTGTTTAGCCAGACATCTGCGCTTCAACCGTGTTGGAGAGTCTCTGGAGGTTTGGTGAAGTCACGCTTCCCTGAGCTCCTTCTGCTCCAGCTGGAGATATCGATTGGTTTTACCCGCAAAGACACATGTAATTTGACTTTTAGAGAGCAAACCTGAAAAACGTGCACACCCTGATTTATTTTTAATTCACCCCTCAGGGGTTACACTGAGTCCGACCGGTGGACGCGCACATGATGTCCCGGTGAATCCATGAATGTATATCGACTTCATAAGGGAATTGAGCCGGTTTGATTTAGCAATTAAAGCAACTAATTCTGCACAGTGAAAGCTCAGACATATGAATTATTAATGAAAGTAAACCAATCTGAAAAGTACTGAGAGTGAACCAATCAGTGCAACAATCAAACACTGAGCTTTCCGCTGTCTAAAAACTTCAGCAGGATAAATAGAGACCAGAGGACCCTAATAACTTCCATTTGTTTTACATATTTTAAAATTGTGTTTTTAAAAAATAGGTTATTATGCAGCTATTAAATATAACCACACTCAAAGAACTGAAAGGGTAAAATGAAAAAGATACACCAAAGCCTTCAGATATGAATAACATCTAAAAACACAAGAAAAGTGGAACAGAGGAAAGAAAGTGAAATGAGGATATAATATGCTCCTCATTACAAAATTCGGTCTTTATCGTGTTACTGACGACATGACATTTGGACACATGAGGGACTTTGCTCCATACATGACCACAGCCTTCATTTAAACCAGGCTTTGAATGAAATTTCTTGGCACTGTTTGAAATCCTATTGAAATTCAAATCAGTTGGCTTTTCCACAATGGGGGCTCATTTGGAGCTGCTCAGTGATTTAGGGCTCCGGCACCAAGCAGTGAAAAAACAACTGCGGTCACGGGATAATTGGCACCATAAATGCAATGTAGAAAATTAAGCAAAGTAATAAATAACCAGGACACTTGTTAATGGGCCCTGAAGTGATGATGCAAGGTGCTGTGTGGTTCCTCGCCTTCTAAAATAAACAAGGGTTGATTTTATTGAATACACTTTTACATATAATGAAGGATGATTTTAAAAACTAGCTTATATGTCTAATGTTTGATGATTATGTCCAATGCATTCTCTCTTTTTTGGATGCACATTTAAGAAAAAAAAAAAGGGAAAAAAAACTTTATTGTGGACTTTGCATATTTTACAGACTTCTGCAAAGTCTGCACGAGGACATCTTGGTTAGAAAACTCTGTAAATTCAACTACAAGTAAAACAGTTCTCATTTTGTCATGCAGATACAAGAAAAAAACAGTACGAACCTAAAACGCGCAAAGCATTTCTACTACCACGCAGCCTATTAGTCATGACAGCCGAAATCTTGACAGATGAGATTCGGAGGAAGCTTTAGACTTTTCCCAGCTGAGTTTGATCGTAAACAGAAAATACTTACCAGAGAGGACTGAAATCGTGGAGATCTCTGTTTTGGCATGCACAGATAAGGGAGGAGAGAGCATGGGCTGAATCCAGAAGGAGGAATGTCTCCAACTCCACAATGCACCAAAAAAAAAAAAAAAAAATCTGCGAGACGCTGCCTTTTTCAGCTTACTATTCCACAATCAGCCGGCATCAACTCAGATCAGAGAATATATTCCAAACCCGACTGGCAGCGTAGTCCAATGCCATGCAGAGAAATCCGACTTTATCCTTCGAACACAGCTCGAAAAACCATAGCGCTGTCCCCCCGAAACTTTCCTCCCCGTCACCAAGTTTCTTCTAGGGCGCAAAACATGCCCAGTGTTCCCCCAGCAGCGCACTTGTCAACTAAATAGAAAGTTTGCAGCTACTAAGGAGGTGGAACTGGGTTTACAATGTACGAGAGGATAGTTGTCCGATGCAAAATGTCATTAAATCCATCAGTGCGCGTTCCCCTGGTGAAAAGAGCGTCTTTCGCGTCTCCTTCTCTTCTTCCGCCGTCCTCGCACGGTTTCTCAGACGCTTTGTCAGGTTTACTAGGTTTTTTCTCCTCCTTACGTCTCCACACACACTGCCCTCCTCCTTCACTCCAGTGGGTGTCATTCCCCCCCCTCCCCCCCAGCACCCCCAGTGTAATTCGAGCCGCTTCCTGGCCGCAGTGCTCTTGGGCCCTGCCTTCCCTCCGCCCATCAAACTGCAGCGCTGCCTGCCTGCTTGTCTGTCTGCCTGTCCTGCGCTCAACTTGCTCTAACTGGGTCTAATCCGAGGGCCTGTGCTCGGCTCCGGAGCTGTCAGGCTGCAGTAACAACGCCCCTCAGTGGCCAAAGAGTGACTAGAGACGCACATAACGCATACACAGACGCACAGAGCATCCATGCAGACGTTTCTTTATATTTAGATGCTGTATGTGGGCTGAGACGTCAACCTGTTACAATATCAATAAAGTAATTAATAGTGAGATTAGTTGGGATTTTTTTTCACTTTCTGGTCGGGGTGAATATTCAGCCAGATGTATAGTAAACTTTGTCAAATCAGGGTTGAGTGTCTTGCTTAAGGACACTTTGGCAAGTCATCTGCCTTCCACTTTTACCAGATGTGAGTGAGAGCTGTCTTTTAAAGCCATATATGCACATGGAAATGCATAACAACGCAAAATCAACGCAAAAATACGCTACAACAAAGATATAACCAACAGGATAAAAAAAGATCAGCTATTAGATTGATTTATTGTCATGTTTTGGGGGGTGTAATGTGCCTTTGTATATGTGATATACACATTAGGATTAAGAGTGACTTACACACGATGATGGAAAGTAATGAAGCACATAAGTACTGTACTTAAGTACAATTTTGAGGTACTTGTACTTCGTATTTCCTTTTTGTGCGACTTTAATTTATATTATTTGCAAGTTAATATTTTACACACCAAATATGTGATCAGCTCATTAAGTATGACGCATTGTTGTAACAAAAAAAACTTTTATTGCATATTATTATTATTGCTACTTTTACTTAAGTAAAGAATCCAGATACTTCTTCCACCACTGCATACACAATGAGCACAACAGCAAATATCACATCACAATCATTATATTATAAGCATCTTGTATTAAACAGCGCAGTGCCTGTGATTACAGAATGATCACATGAGAGCAAAGACCAAGTAAAAAAGTAAATAATAAATAAAAGTTTGATCTAATTTGCATTGTTGCAGAGTTAGGAATAACTGAAGTTCATAACTTTTCTACAAATGAAATCTGTCCACATCTACAAAGAGAGAGACTGAAGACTGGCCCCCTGTAGCTCGTCCCCCACTGCTTCAAGCTGTCTCCTGCATTGGTTCAAGCATAAGTGCTCTGAAAGAGACACAGGGGAGGGTGGAAGACTCTAATCTCCACAGACTTTTTTTTTTATTTTGTCTCACTTCCACTGCTGAAGCCCACTTTTTTTAAACAAGGGAGGGAAAACGCTCCCATTCATTTTGAAAAGAAGCACTAACAAGGCTTTTTTTTTTCCAAGGCAAAGGTTTGGCCTGTGAATGGGGAGTTCTACGTCTGTTTTTCGCTCTTCTTTTTTCCTCTCTCTTCTCCCATCTCTGCCTCCACCAGTAAAGCCATCAGATAACAGTGGAGCTGACAGGTTGGCTGGAAATAAAGAGAGAGCGAGAGGTGAGGAAGGAGAGTTTGACTCATTTTTCAAGGGTGGCACAAAATACCCCCCGCTGTTTCTCTCTCTGTCTCTCTCTGTCTCTCGCTCTGTGTGTGTGTGTGTGTCTTTCCTCCCTCTACATAAGTCTATTTACAGTTCCCCAATTTATTTTCTGCTGCTCAAGCATCACACATTTGAAAGAAACCTCATCAAGCAGAGCCTCATGGGCCTTTGACTGAGAACTGGATGGACCCAATGCCCCTGCGCTATGGTATCCGTCAACCTGTCATTGTCCCTCTTCATCTCCAATCTTTTCTTCACTCTTCTTTCTTCCTTAATCCCTCCTGCGCCAGCGGCCACAGTGTTCAGAACAAGGAAAGGGAGTAAGAAGGAAAGAAAGTGACAAGGCAATAGCTCGCCATCAGCATCTTAGACAAACATATTGATCCCTTGTTATTGTTGAATCATCAGGAGGGTGGTTTATCGGGAAGCTTCTCCAATAACAGCGGTGTGTGTAAATGGTGAGAATACTTCTTATTACTGTAACGATTGAAGCTGTGAGTGATGTCTGAGCCTGAGCTACTCTCCAGTCATTAAGCGTCCCTCCTGCTGCTATGCAAATTTAAGATGCTGTTGAAGTGAGTTAATCAACAACTAGCCGTTACTTCCCTTTGTCCATGGACTAGCTAATTGCTTCACATTAACCGCTCCTTACTTGTTGTGTGAGTGAAAATATTTTACCTGGTGCAAGTAATTTATTGTTTTGTTTTTTTTCTTATTCTGATCACATGAAGGTGTTTGTATCTTTTATTGTAGCTTACAAAGTGTCAAGTCTCAGATAAGTCTATTTTAAGCAGCCACAGTCACCGCAACACATCTTTTAAAATCCCAACAGTGCTATATTCGTGATAACATAAGCAATGATTGTGGTGAACGCCTCTATTGGAGTCAATCAACCATTATACAGTGCTTTTTTACTGCAGTGGCTCCATAGACAATCCACTCCCTTACAGCAAACTGGGCCAAAACAGCAAAACCCCTCCCTCTGTCTCTATGCTATAGAGGCCTAACAGAGATATTCACCACTGAGAATCACTGAGTACAAAACGGACTTGTTCTCCTTTGGAATATCGCTCTTTCTTCTTCCTTGAGGGTGCTGCTGTTAATCATGAATGGCAGCGATATGTTATTGTAACTTCACTATGCCAAATCTTGGCAAGACCCCTCCTTTTTTCTCCCAGTATATCACTGACACTGTATAATTAAAACATCAAACGTGGGTGAGTCACATCCTGTGCAAAATATGAAACAAATGCGTGGAGCTGCGTGTGGTGGGGGATGGAGGAGATTGGAGAGAGAAGTAAGAAGTAGACGCGCGCCTCAGGGTCTAATTTGAACCATATAGTTTCTCTGCAGCTATGTGGCGATGTAAGAAGACCCTGACAGAGAGTGCGAGAGGAAAGTTAAGGTGTTCGGTCAGAGAGAGGGGAAGGAGTCAGTGGTGGCAGTATGAGAAATGTGTTAGAAAATAGCAAAGTATTCTGAGAGAAGCCTCTTATTCTCATCATGCGGGCACTCTGGACATCTCCTCCATCCATGAGGCCTGCCAAACCCTCCCACTCCTTTCAACATGAGCCATCTCACACCGCAGAGTCACTGTGCTCTTAGCTCAGGAGGCATCACCCCATGAGCCAGCAGGTCTTCTTCCTCAGTGTCACTGATACGCTGTAATAACCTCGTCCAGACAGCCAGGCCTCCGTTGTCCTCTCCTCCCCCTCAGCAGGTAACAGAGAGCAGGGATAGAGAGAGTGGATGGAGGGGGAGTGGAGGGTCAATCATCCAGATTCCTCACATGTTTCCACCTCAGTGCTCCAGAGTGTTTGAAATAGCTGGGATGCCTGCAGACTGAAGCCGCAGTTGAGCTCAGCTGAAAGGGGAGCAAGAGAAAAAGGGGAAGGGGGGAAAGCTGATGTTTCCAGCTTGAAACTGGGAGTTTGGTAGTTTTAACTCCCTCAAGCTGCAGTGGGTAACAGCAGCACATGAAGCAGAAACACGAGGCGTGCTGCACTGTTGCAGTATAACTCCTGATCAAAATGTCTGCTTTCCCTCCCACCTGACTGGCAGCATTACTCCTAATAAAAATAACACAGGACTTTTTCCAGAGAGAAACACAGAGAAATGCTGAGTGGAACTGACAACTTTATACCTCTATATAAAATGAAGAATGAATGGAGCTTTTTCCTGGCATTTGAAGTGACAAGGATGTCTCTCTCACTTCCTCATTCTCTGTCTTTGTCCCTCTTTTTTTCACTATTATTTTGTCCAATTTTATGCCTTGGTTCAATAAGATGACACACATGCATTGTGCAGATTGTGCACAGCTCATTTGGTTCAAAGAACAGTTCACTTCAGTCACTCTGGGTATGACTCATACTTTGCATGTCATGTCAGGACTTCAGCCAGTTTTCTCCCTAAAACTGCTGGTCCTTTAAGAGTTAACTACAACAGCTTATTATTCCTCTTTAGTAAACCTACACATCCTGACTGAGTTGTAAGACTTACGTCATTGCAAAGCCAGAGATTCATTGATTCACAGTGAGTTCAGTGTAACCCTAACCCTATCAGTAGTAAAGAACATCGACATAAAAAAATATTGAGTTAGTGCTTAAGTCACTGTTGTAAGTCTTGAATCATTCAAAATATTTAATCTTTTTTTGAAATCATATCAAAAGTGGGGGAATCATTATCTTAAATCAAATGACAGTAAATATGAACTCTTTTTAATGTGAACTTAAAGAACTTTTGCTGGTTAGCAAACACGGTGGATGAAACAATAAATAACGATAAATGCTAAAACTCAATGTAATAGTATCACAAGTAAAGGAAATAAGCCTAGCTGTTTCCCCCTGTTTCCAAATATGCGCATGGCTTCTTATCTAACGCTCTGCCAGGAGGCAAATAAGCATATTTCTCAAACTACTCCTTTAAAATGCAAGCCACTAAATCAAAAAATCCACTTTATAAAGAAGTGAGTGAAGTTAAATTCACTTAAAGTCCCCCTCCATTAAAAAATATGTTTTTCTTCTTGTTCCTACAGTGGGATATTTGTGCACCACTCTACAGAATGATGTATGTATGTGCAGAGTTGACACTAGAAAACTGTTTTCACATTCATCTGCTGAAAGTGGAAAGTTTCTCTGCGCTCACTAAAAATCTCAGTTCAATGGGTGGACCTATGAGCAGGATCTGTGACATCACAACTAGTTTGGAAGCCAATCGTAGTCCAGTATGCAACTTACACAAGTATGATGTGGAAACTTGAAGCCTCCAGTGCACAAAAACTGAGAGCAGACTTAACAGTGAAGTAGGAGACATCTTTAAAAATGAACAATATTTGCATATTAACAGATTCTGGAATTTTTAATGAGGGAGAAGGAGTAGATGTTGTTTAAAGGATTTTTATGTGGTAATTACACTTTTCTGTGGAAAAACCATATCAGACACACATTATTGTTCCAAGCAGAGTATTTTTATATTTTCTAATATCTTCACCTATCTTAATGACAGTTATATCTTAACTATATAACTTATTTTATATTATGAAAAACAAGACTTTAACGCTCAGTGTTAAATTAGATTACTTGTTTAAATGTATAAAAAATTACAGCCTGGTCCTGCTTCCCTGTTGCTGGAGTTAGACATTAGCGCTGACTGCAGTGATCCCTACAGTTCCTCTGCCTGAAGCAACAGGAAGCCAGGTTAAACATTACACAGTGTACAGAGCCGGGCTGTTCCCCGAACTAGTAACAGCTCTGAGTGACAACTCACAGGATGTGTGCTTTGCAATACCTATAATCTACTGCTCTCAGCAGCAGCACTGTGTGCTTCTATGAAGAGAACTGATGCTATCTTTGAGGATGTCCTCAAGGACTCTCTTTTAAGCCAATGTGGTTTCTGACAGACTTTCACTGTATTTTGAAAGCAGGTGTTTCCTATTGTGAGTCTATTGTGTGACCATTTGAAGATGAGCACAGTCTGTCGTCTGGCTGATCTTTTGAATATGTTAGTTGTCGCAGAGAGTGATATACTATGGACTAAAGAGAGCTGAGGAAACAAAGCGAAAGCATTTAGGGTCTCCTCAGAGTGCCCACCTCAGTGAGAGTCATGCATTCCCAGCATACACATAGCTTTCATTGTGTTTATAGATCGAGGGGGGCCCGGGGAATAAATCACAAGGTCAGTGAATGGGCTGTCTGACCTTTAACCCCCAGGCCAAGAAAAGACTCTGCTCTATGTCCTGATGTCATCAGCAAGTCATTACCACCAAGGCTCTCAACACCTCTACCGTCCCACCCTAACTCACTCTACTCAGCTGCTATTGGACAAGCCCCCTGGCCACAGCACCTAAATCACTGTGTAGGGCAGCAGTTATAGACTTGACCTTGGCTTAGCGCTGTTTTCCATTCCCCGCTCCCACATTTAACTCTGTTTATTGTTTCTCTGTGTCTCTACTTACTGCTCTGTCTAGTGGCAAGAGCACAAGAAATAGTACGTTATGGGAGCAGTAAACATGTTATATTCACTCCTGTTAGTTATATCTGAGGACTGTACAGATGTTGCCTTAGAGTTCCTTATTATTCTGAAAATATGTCAGCTGGCATGATTTGCTAATATGAGTATTTAAAAGTAACTGTTTATCCATGTGTCTGTACTCCTTCATAGCAGAGCATGTTTGCCCTTGTGTGACTGACAGACTTTGTTAAAACAAAGCATTGAGGCAAAGCATATGTTTTCTTAAGGGACGATGAGGTGAGCGGAGGTTAACTATTTTGACCGTGAACGCCAATCTAAGGCCTAATTTGAGCTGAGCGGTCTCCTGAGGAGTAACCTCCTCACCTGGACCCTGACCTTCGACCCCCTCAAGCTGCTTCTGCACTACATCCATAGAGATAGATAGAGGTAAAGAAGGAGAGTGACAGAGATATATGTCTTATTAAACATCTCTACACCCTGCATCCCGACAAACAACCCTTATGCACACATGGCAGCACCACAGCTCTCAAAATATAGATTTAAGGACGTAATTTCTCTGTGTGCATCTGTGTATACTGTTTACATGGTTTCCTGTACTCAGAAACAGAGGATTGACTGTGAGTGAGCTGGCTTGACTCGAGGCTTCAGGTTGCAGCATGCCCACCTCCGGAGCACAGACTGACAGATTTACATTGTTGTCTACCACATCATTCTGCACTTGCAAGTCCTAATCACGCTGTTGAGCAATGGCATCTCCTAAAAAACCCATCTCTCAGCATTTACCAGTTTCTTTCTCTCCCTCCCCCTTGCCCACAGCAATGGCAGAAACCCTGAGCTGTGCAAAGCAGGGCGGATTAAAAACTCCTGCTAGGCCTGTAAAATAACAAAGTTCTTATGAAGGCACCTGGATAGACTACTCTCCAGAGCTGAATGCACCTCAAGACAAAAGAGCTATTGACTAACGCATTTATATAAAAGATTATGTCTACACTTACCTTGGAGACAATCCGGGAAAAGTCTTTACAACCCTTTCTTCATGTAAACAGACATGTATGCCTGAACATGTGGAGACTAATGTACACCTCAGCCATACTTGTTGAAGAAAGCTGCACCGTACAAGTAAATAACTCAGGCAGAACGCTACACTTCCTTTCAAAGCACTTAGCTGTTTGGGTGCCCCGTTAGTGCAAATTCCATTCCAATCCAAGGCCAACATACAAAACTGCTCCAAAAGAGCAGGATTTTAGCAAAGAATGCTGTAATTATAAATGTGGTTTGTGTTGCAAAGTACAGTATGGTTTACGAGACCAGCAGAGAAAGACATCTGCATTACATCACACTAAAATAGTTTAGTTTAGTTTAGTTTAGTTTAGTTTAGTTTAGTTTAGTTTAGTTTAGTTTAGTTTAGTTTAGTTTAGTTTAGTTTAGTTTCTGCCACTTTCAAATAAAGGTATACTTTAAACAAGTTTTCCAAGTTGTAGCAAGTGGCTTTGCTCAGGGTTAATAAATCAGTAGATTTATAGATTTGTATAACTTCAGCTAATTTGACTAACATTTTTTGGGTAACCAGGCAGGTTGTAAAAGAAAAACATTTAGCTGGTGTATATTTTCTCGTCCATCATAGTTTGATTTGTCATTTTAGACAGCTCTTTACTTCAGCAAGGCCCCTCCAATGGACAGATTAATCACTTAGCTCCTAGAATGGGGCTGCTAGAGATAATATATATCTGTAACATAATATAATAGACAACATTTTGATCCATATGCTCCACAGCTCCTCTCTTGAGGGTTGGTGGTTTAATGTCCAGAGGAGGAGATGTTGATACATACACCTGTCATGAAATTTTCACAACCTGGAAACCCTGAAATTATTTTTGTTAATACCTTATTATTGATATATAAGGAATTACTAATAATAACTAATAATAACTAATAATTTAAAAACTCATTAGTTACAATTTCTTAACATTTTATAAAGTGTCTCCTACTAGAAAATGGTAAAGTTTAGTTTAGATTTTATTCTGGTGGATTCTGGCACACTTATATACAAAAATGGTTATACTTGTGTTAATGATGATTGTGTAATGATAACGTAAATGATAAAATTTATTTATCAAAGTGTCCTTCTTATGTTGAATGCACTGTTCAGTATTACCAACTATATGTAGCCCTCCACATACTACAGTTGAAAAAATAAACTGTCTATAGAATGGATGCATTCTTGTAACAAGATGATAAGTCTTGTCAGTCTGCAAAGCCACAAATAATCTATCATCCTGTGGAATCAGAGTGTTTGCTGTAATTAAATGTACAACACGTGTAGAGCAGCACTGTGGGAAAACCTCAGCTTGTAATTACTGTAACAGTGAAAGTCAAGGAGACACACCTTGTAAACCGATTCCTGAGAATCCTGATGTTCACACTGAACGCTCCTCCCCTGTCCCTTCCCCCGGCTGCACAGTCAAGCAGGGGTAAAGTTGCTTTAGACCCCACCACCAGCACCAGCACCACCCCCAAACACACACAAACACCCATCTCCACCCCAGCCTGGCCTCTCCCTTGCCTGTGCTACCCAGCACGAGCTGTCACTCCTTTAGTGTGTCACCGTAATTCACAGTGACAACAAACAACTGGCCATGCAACACACTACCCATGATCCCTTACAGAAAACTAAAGGGGGTGGAGAATTGGAAGAAGAGAGGGGGGCAGAAGGGGACATTTAGGAGGGGACAGAGAGAAGAGAAAGAGGGCATAGGGTAGAAAGGCTAGAAGGAAAGGGGCTAAAGGGGAGGCTATTGTCATGTATATAAACCCACTATCTGTCATATTCTTCAAAAGCCATTTTAATATTTCCTTCCACATTGTGACATCCCGCTGCGTCGCTGCAGCGGAAAAACCCACAATTAATATTTTGCGATATGGTCATTGTTATTCTGAAAAGCCACAATGAGCCTGACAATCAATATGGTCCTGTCAGAGGAGTTGATAGGTTGAGGAATAGTAGGTTGGTGACCTGTGACCCTAAAGCATAGAAAAAAGACAGAGTTGGGGTGAGAGGGGGCAGTTTAAGTTTCACACCCCTTCTCAAATGCAGCGCTTAGTTCTAGATTTTGTACAAGTGTGAGGAACATTTTCTTCCCCTGTGAGAAGCTAAGTACTTAAAAAGTAGACAAAAAAGCCAGGGGGGCAAAAGAAGGGAAATAGAGGCAAAAGGAAGAATACCAATAGGTAGAAGTACGAAAGAAATGGAAACAGCAGGGAGGAGGAGGGAAGGCTGGGAGAAAGAAGGAGAGAAAAAGAAAAAGGAACATGACCCAAGGTTCAACTAAAGACAAGGCATAAATCAAAGATGGTGTGAAAACACAGCACCTTTGGGATCTCTGTTTTGCTTTCCAACCAAAGAACCAAATTGTTCTCTAGCAGAGCACAGCCACTTCTAAGGCTTGATGTGCTAATAGTACTGATCAGTTGTTGTTTATCTAACATTACTCAGAAGAGCCAAATCAATCACGGCGTAAACATTAACCAGGGTGCAGAGAGCTGGAGAGCGGGAAACACTTTCAGAGAAAAAGAAAGAATTCATTCACACATGGCATGACAAACAGGGCAACTTCTCTCTTTGAGGAAAGAAACCCAGCTGCCTAGAAGTGCAAACAGTCACTGGAGAAAGTCCTTAACCTCTGATTTAGTTTAACAGAAAGTTCCCACAGAATTTGAGGAACTGATTACCAAGTATTTACTAGGTGTGTAAGATGTTTTTGGTTAAAAGAATTAAAAAGTCATTCCACTTCATTCTAATTGAAACACAATTGGAGGCATTTTATTACAGCAGCTCACAGGCAGATTTTCTCCTTTGTTTTTAAGAGAAATATGTTTTTAAGACTAAATCTGAGAATCTTAAGATTGGATGTTTTGTTAATTACATGAGATTTTACATGGGATATTTTGTTTACCAAAAATGCCAGTAATAACTCATTCAGTGATGAATTTCCTCTTCAACATGCTCAAACACCACTTGTATATGTAGTGGTGGCATGTGTGCCATGTGTATTTCATTGTGTGTCTTCTGTATTTGGTCATTGTGGCCCCCGGCCAGTCTAGACAAGGAACTTGTTTACTTGACTGCAAAAGCACAAAGATTCATACAAGCAAATTTTCCATCTGTATCATTCCTCTTGTGGTCAGTAGTGACTGTCAGCCACCGGCAATGATATTGGAGCAGAGGATGTTTAGCTCTGTGGTTAGTGGCATTGTTATGTAGAACATGAAATATGTATTTTAAATTTCCTTTCAGACCAGTGTCTGTATGCCAGTGCATACAGTATGTGTGCACACATTCACAGCAGTGTTGAGTAGGATAGAACACAGGAGGGTAGAGTACAGTAGAGTGAAGTAAAGTAGTAGTAGAGTAGAGAATTACAACAACAACAAAATAATATTTACAAAGTGCACTCACTACCTTTTTTTCTGTAGCTTTAACCACATCTCATGGACTTCATTAGCAGACGGGGTCTTGAGTAGGATCAAGTAGAGCAGAATGCATACAGCGGAGCAGAACAATGCATACAATAGAGTGGAGTACAATACAGTAAATTATACTACAGTAAAGAATATAGAGTATAATCAAATGCAAAAAAAGTGGAGTAAATAAGTAAAGTTGTGAGTACTACACAAAGATGTATTAGTACTATCATATGCTAGACCTGTACTATGAGTACATACAACCAGAGCCATGTAGATTAGTATGTACGGTAGCTGTGTATTGGCATATATGCATAGCAGGATGTACAGTATGTTGTATCTGTTATGTTAATGATTGCTTGTAATATCCTAATATTTTTATTTGTTAGTTGTTATACTGGCCCAATGGTTTCGGAGGGGTGGATGGGATGGAAAGAGGGGGATTTATTGGGATCTTTATATGTTTAGTTTTTTGTGATATAATTGTTATTTTTTAACATAGGTTTGTAAGTGGAATTCTTTTCATTTGCAAATGGTGTATAATGGTTGTTTATCTTGTAGTATTATCTTTAGTTTGTCTGTATATGTTTTTGAGTATGTTGTATTTAGGTATGTGTGTGTATGTACTGTATATGCAAGTACATGTAGGTATATACTATATATGTATATATATATACCTGGAGAAGAGTAGAGCTAGAGTAGTAGAGTAAAGTGCAGTACAGTATAACTGTACAATTAGTACTGTAAATACTAGAACTAGTTCTCTTTCTCTGCTGCTTTCCTGTCTGTTTTGTCCGTCTATTCCCTTCCTTGCATGTTAACTTACTTAGTATGTATTGTTGCTAGCTACACTGTTGTGTTGTGACATTGTTTAATTGGGGGATGTGTACTGTATTACTCTGTGCAAACTAATTATGTCATGTTCCATGATTTTGCAAGATCTGTAATTTTATTCTAATTTTAGGGGACAACAGATGCCTTTTAGGCTAACTCTGACTCATTTACAGTTCTTCTTTCTATTTAATTAATGAGCATTGTCTTTGTCAAATGAATAAATAAATGAAAATGAAAAAATGCAATACAATACAAATTTAAATAATAGAATAATAATAGAATAAAGTATTAGTGGTATAGTATAGTGTAGAGAGTGTAAAGGCTAAAGTAGAATAGACTGTACTTAAGGTAGTTTGGGTATGGACAGTAGGGACGCATCTCTACTAATATCAAGGTGTTGCTGGATTGTCCCTGCCAATATTTTTACTGATCTTAAACAATCTAGCCGCTTTGAGTCCACACAATGTTAACTGTAAGATACCTGCAAATTTACCAGGTTTGTGTGTTTTCTGCAAAAAAGTTTGCTATTATGATAAAGAGTGACTTGATCTGGCAACCCTCAACTTCAAGCTGTACGCATTGTTGACTAGTAGCAGCCCTACAGCAGAAGCAGTAGTGGAGCTGGTGAGGTGGAGAATGTGAAGTGGTTAGTATTTATAGTTCAAATGTTCCAAACTCCACAGAATTTAAAACGACTTCACTGGACAAAACTATTACTGTTGGTGAAAATTCCTCCCAAAAGCAAATTAGGACATCTGTTCCTTTTTAAAGAAGAACCAAAGTATCAGTAACAGCTGAGTTTAGTTAATAAGAAGGTTCTGTGATCAATCCAAACATTCATCTTTGAAATTAGTGGGAGAAATATTTACTACTTAATGTCATCTCTCCCCTTTTCCATGAGTGGATCAAGAGCAGAGTTATTATTGCATGTGTGTCATTAAGACATGAACATTATTTTTAAGCTAAATTAGCCAAAGCTTGGCCAACTGATCTGTTTGAAACTGTCAGACATCATTTTATTATGAAAATCCTGTCAGCAGCAGCCTGAGCGGCACAGACACACAAACAGGTGAGCTGCAGCCTCTCAGGTGAGCTCTGATGTCATAGTGAAAGATCTAGCCATAAGTTCAGGAGTTGAATGAAAATAATACAAATAGAAGTTTTTGAGATGATTTAAAGACAGGTTTGAGCATCACTGTGTCTCTGGCATGAAACTCTTGAGTTGTGTCGCCTAAATCCACAAACTGAAAGAAGGACAGAATCTCAGGTGAAGTTTGAAAACTTTCCCGCAGCGAGTCACAGAGCATCACATTACCTACAGGTTTCTATACATTTAAGTTATTGTAACATTTAATGTTATTTTTAAATATTAATTTTGGTCTCAGATTTACAGTTAAATAGTCTATCAATAAAATAAAATGTAAAAATCAGAGGAAAAAAAATCATCATGATACAAGTCCAGCTTCAGGCAAGTCAGCAAATGCATATTCAGTATTCAAGTATACATTTAGCAGAGTCAGGCTCTTTATGTGTGTATGTGTGTGCTTCCATGTGCCTATGAAAGAGAAATGAGTAACAGAGAGCAAGTACACTTATACAATTATTTTGGCCATCCAACAAAAAATGTCCTAACCAAAGTTAAAACTAAACCTACACCCTTGAAAGTAACTACAGAGCAAAGTAGAATAAAAGGGGCAGAATACAGAGGAGTAGAATAGAGTAGAATAAAGTTGCATAAATTAAAATGGACCATATCTTTATCATTCAAAGAGGTCAGTAGATCCCTCAGTCATCAGTGAAAACAAACAGAGAATACACTGATCACAGATGAGTTGATTTCATTTCTCCTGCCTCACACTAGAAGATGGACGGTGAGTGAGGAGCCACCATCTGGGTGTCAGCCTGCTTGGCTGGTGGGTGAACTGTCCGCCTGCGGTGTGGGGGTCTGTCAAGGGGTGTCGGGCCATGTGTCCCCTCCAAGGGGGGCAAAGGGGTCCTGGTGGGCCTTGTAGCCTGTGACTATGATGCCTGTTCCCCTGACCCAGAGCACCACCCCTCACCCCAAACAAGACGCACGCATCCAAACACACATATGCACAATGCCAGGTCAATGGCCACTTGCTCAATCCATTAACACTCTGTTAGCTTTTATATGAGCTTACAATGTTATGAAAAGCACATGTCCAAAGGTTGCAAGTACAATGGAAAAGCCGTCGTCCAGATTCACCCTCAGTTCCAAGTTTGTGACTTTTGAGTCCTGTAAATCTGAAAGATTTTTAAAACATAAACATAAACTCCCATATAAACTGCATAAAGATCCCAACTTAGAACATTTAAACCCATAATGGGACAAAGAATGGACCACAATCACAAAAAAAAGACCCAAAACTCACCACAGACCTCCCATCCCAAACACATGCACATTTACAAAGTGCAGCAATTACAGTAAGAGACGTAGAAAGGATGATGCAGCTGCAGTTTAATATGACATCTCACTGTATTTCAGTGTCAGTAACAATTCCTTTCACCACAGTCAAAGTAAGAAATCCATCTAAATCTACGTGTTCTCTTTGTTTTTATTGATTTTTCAGTAAACTTTTATCTACCTGATCGTAGGCAGTTTAAGGAGAATTGACCTGGCTTTCAACAACTTACCCTCTGTCTTTCTTTGTTTTTGTCAGAGCGTATGATGTAATGCAGCATCGATCAATTTGTAAATCAATAAAAATGGAGTCTGACACAAGAGAGTGAAGGTTAGGGAGTATTTGAAATGAGCGAAGAACCTTTCCAGTTTTTCTGTTTCAGTATGGGTTTTAATAATGCCAGCAGCACACTGCACCACTTCAAGAGATATATGAAGCAAACAACATGTACGTAGCCACCAATGTATGCATTAACACACACATACACACACACACACACACACACACAGGTGTAATTGGGCTTTGAGAGTATAAGAGCGGGAGTGGGCCCATCTGCCCCTGGTATCCGGGCTCTGTGTTTGGGGGGCCATAGGCAGACTGCTCCTGGCATAGAGTCTGAATAGGCCGGCGGCTGAGCTAAGAGAGCTGTGTGCACATGGCCTCCATGGCTAATCTGCTAATGTATTCCAGAGGTCAGGAGGGTTTCGCACCAAATCAATGGAGGGATTTACACAGCTTTCCCCTGGAATGTGCTCTATCCGCACTCTGCTTCGGGGAAAACATCCACCTCTGCTTTGCCCGGCCGTCCAATTTTCCGCGGCATTTAACCACAAAAAAGGAAGAGCGAATTTGGAAAAAAAAAGAAGAGAGGTGCAGTGAAGCACTCTCTTACCCATCCTTTCTCTTTTACATGTACACCACAGAAAGTCAGCGGCAGCTAATGCATTTTTTCTCTCAGTGTGCTGCTGAAATGTTTTGGCGCCTCTGACAAAGCAAAGACATGCCCTTTCATTTCTACGTCCGCCATATACAACCCCTTTGGAATTTAAGAGTTCACTGACACGCAGATGACTGAGCAGTGATGTAAGATAGGGCCGTGCCTTTACATATGGGGAGGAAAGGTGAAAACACAGCAGGGAGGGAAGAAATAAAGAATGCATAGCAGCAGAGAAGGTCTTCATGTGGAGCCAGAGTTTTTGAAGTGTATCCTATATAATCCAAACTGATCATAAAGAGTTTTCAGTACCTTAAAGGTAAGAGAAGAAACAGAACAGCTGGAGACCTCAGACCAACTGAGAAAATCTGTGTATCTGCGCTCATAACAAATGAAATGGGGCAGAAAATGGTAGCAACATGTGGCAGTATGCTGGTGGAAAGGTGAATGAGGTTTCAGAAAGAGAGCTTTCTCCCATGCTACGTGTGAAAGTACCTAAGATAATAAAAAGCAAAACACATATAGAAGACTGTGGAAATATTGTGTGCAACAGTCCTTCATCCATGTAAAGCTCCCTCACTTCGGTTAGGCTGTGGCTGTAAATAAAATATATTTCCAGTCGGTTTGCCTTGAGTGTTAAAAAACACTCAAAGTGTGTGAGAAATAATTTTTTAGTTAGTTATTTAACATAAATCCCAGAGCTGTAACCAAAAGCTGCAATCCTGAAGCACACTAGAGTGATCTGTGGACCAAGCAAAAGAAAGAGAGAGGTGAAAAAATATGGCAGGGAGGAAAAGTGGCGCTCTCAGAGTTTCTGATATGAGATCATGGGAGATATTTCCATCTCCTTATCTGTTGTGTGTTTTATGCGAATGTGTGTCAGTCAGGACTCGTGTGTGTAGGAATGTACCGGGGTTATGAGGCGCTCCCTCCTCTCCTCTTTGTCTCAGGCTGTTGGACCGGGCTCGGCTCAGGTCATAAATAAGCCGGCCTAGGAGGACGCCCTAACCCAGACACCCAGACGCAGAGCACAGGGGCCCTGGCCTTAAAGCCAGCGTGGACCAGACTAACCCACACACACACACATACACACACACACACACACACACACACACACACACACACAGAACCAGGCAGCTCACTTTCACTGCCCTTAAAACCAGTTATAGAGGTAACAGGTCAGCTTCATATAAACGTGTTCAGCTATGTGCTTTGAAAGGGAGATTGATGTTCACCCCCATAGGGACTTCATACAGTATGTTATTCTCTCACATATCTGTCCAAGGGTGAGATATCGTTTGTGTAACTCCCATGTGGAAGGTTGGTTTACTAGTTGATAAGATGGATAGTTTTATGTAAATAGTAGATTTATAGTTTAGATCTTTGGCAGATTCAGATTAAGATTATTGCTGACCTTTTTGATCTGATCTGATCTGTCACATATTTTTTAAAAATCTCAAAAATGTTCTTATTCTCTCCCCCTCTCTTGTCAAAACTCCCCCTCCCCCCTCTCTAACTTTTGCCATCCCTCTCTATCATCGAGCTGATCTGTCTGCGACTGCTCGCCTCACTGCTGCAATGCTACATGATCTGTTTACCAATACTATACTTCGCTGCCAGGAAGAGGGAGAGACACAACAAAAGGCTGTTTTTAAGGGGAACAGACTCAACGCACACAGTGAACCTCAAGCTCAGTATGTGGATGCAGCACGAAGGAGATGGAATATTTGAACGTAACATTGAATGTAGCTGTGCATTTATTTGAATCAATTAATCTACAAAAGTAGTTAGTTAGAGATTTTGGGGAATACATCTATTTGTTTTCTTGCTGAGTTAGATGAGAAGATCAATACCACTGTCATGTCTGCACACTAAATATGAAGCCACTGCAAGCGGTCAGTTAGCTTAACACAATCTGGAAACAAAGGGAAACAGCTAGCCTGTCTCTGTTTGAAGGAAACAGATAGAAGTGTTCAGTTCATGTATGAACCATCACCAGTAGCTTTCACCAGTGGGAGTGACTGAAAATACCATTGTCCACTCTGCCATGATGTGGACAATGTTTCCTCCCTGTTAAAAGCTTATTAAAAGACAAAAAAAGCCACAGAAACAATCAAAATTTATTTGAACCTTGTAAACAGTGCTTGTATATGCCTACTTTTTTTTTTCTTATCAGTGATGCAATTGCTTAGCTAGAAAAAACATGAACTTCATAGTCAGTGACTTCTTTGAACTGACCTGAACAAAATGATTTGGATCAGCGAAAGTGATTGGTGATTTCCATCTCTAGTAACAGACTGCTTCTGAAGTCTACTAATTAACACAAGTTTTGGGGGGAGTTTTGTGCTTGACTATTTCCTGGTCGGGCGCAGTATCTTCCTGGAGTCGTCGCTGGTTCCTCATGGTGATGACAAGACTTAAGGAAATTACTACGTGGCCAAGAAATAATCCAGCTAGCTGGGCTCTGTTACTTTCAAACAGAGCCAAGCTAACTGCTTCCCCCTGTTTCCAGTCTTTGAGATAAGTAAAGCATCTGCTGGCTGTAGTTCAGATTTAACATACAGACATTAGAGCATATTTAAGGTGTTAAGTTGTTCGGTGTATGGATCTCTACACATTCAGAGATTCAAATGAGAGAGAGATGAGAACTTCTCTGATTCTCTGAATCTCTATCTTACCCAACCAAGTTCATCTTCTATTCCCATTTGCTCATACCCCTCCACCCCCCTCATATGACTCACCCCCACCCAGCCTCTTGTCCCAAGTCCCGTCTTCTTCATTGACATGATCTCTCCATTTATCTGCCAGAGCGTTTCCTGTCCATGGGGTGATGGGGGGTCAGCGGTTTGATAAACCCATAAAAGGCCCCCATGTTAGCCCATGAAGGCCCCGGATGGCCTCTGTCACCCGTTCCCACAGCCCGCCTGTCTGTCAGCCCCTCTGACTGACAAGCCCTGTCACCCCACAGCCCTGACGCTTACGCCCACTCCAAGTACCCCCTCCCCCCAAAAAACCACACACATTAAAAATCATTCGGTCTGGCCTGCCACTCATTAATATGACTGACAAAAGCTCCAGCCTCACACTCTTGTCCCTTGTCAGCCCACCAGTGGAGGATGAAGGGAGGAGAGAGTGTGGGCACAGTGCCCAGTGACTCCACCTCGTCCAGTCATGAACAGGGTCTCTTTCTGTCTTTTCCTTTGGACCTCCAGACTCTTTGAAAAGGAAGAATGCACCATGCTAAATCTGCCCACAAGGGATGGTGGGCGGTGTAAAAAGGCTGACACTGATGCCACCCTCCCTCTGGCACAATGACACAGATGCTCCTGGCAGAAGGCTAGAAGCCTGTGTCCTACAACATCACAGGATATTTTCATTTGGTAACAATCTGGCTCCTTAGTATCAGGCTCTGACGTGTTTTTATACTTTTCAGTTCCCATTAACCAAGACAAGCTGGATGAAAAAGTGTTCTCATTTTCAGTAATGGCTCGAGGGAGGGATGGAAGATCATGCCAGGGAGTTGCCCATTCCCACCACAGCATGTACTGTTCACCAAACTCCCCTGAAGAATTTTGGGGGTTTCAGTAATTTGCTGAGAGGCCAGTTCAGTAATTGAGCTACTTATTTACTTAAACTACCAGATTTGTCTTTTTCCGTTCCTATCTGGATTTGGATCCTCAGATATCTCTGTCTCATGGGCACCTCTCAGCCCTTTAAATGAATACTTTGACATTCTGGAAAATATACTTATTTGTTCTCTTGGCGTGCGTCAGATGGGAAGATTGATAACAACTGGATTTTGTTACCTTAAGACAGAGCCAGGTTAGTTGTTTACCCCTGCTTTTAGTCTTTAGGCTATGCTTAGCTGACCAGCTGCTGGCAAAAACTTCATATTTACCAGACAAATATGAGAGTGATATCGATCTTCTCATTCTCTCAGCAAGACAGCAAATATGAATATTTTCAAAAATGTCAAACTAAATGTAAACTATTCCTTTAAATCACTGCTTCCTCCGTCAGACTTTATGTATGTTCCAGGCCATCATCGATGTCACTTTTTTAAGGATGAAATGGACACTGACTGAAAATTTGCATACAACCAAGTTGCTTTAAAACAACTGTGTGTAAAACAATGTGGACCCAAGATTTTATTTATATAAATATATATATATTTTTTTTTTTTTTTTTTTTTTTTTTTTTTTTTTTTTTTGTGCACTGTGGTTTGTGAATCAACATTATTTGATTTATGATACAGTATAAATGTTGCAGGTCATTTAAATAATTCCCATATAAAAGGTTAACTTGTTTGTTGATGATAGTTGATCACGGCTTAATTGCTAAATACGTTATGGCAGCCAAAGTAGGTTTTCTAATTACAGTTCGGTCTATAAAATGATATTTAATATTGTCTTCCACACAATAAAAAGTGTTGTTAATCCTGCATAGTTTTATTGGAATTGGAAATGTTTCGCGTGATATTAAAAGCAAGAACCTCATTGTAGCCTGCGGTTCCAAGATGCATTTAAAGTTTGACAAGTTTTTGTTGATGTTATGGTTATATTACCTTGTTATGATTACCCGTTCTAGGAAAGAGTGTGTCCACTGTTTTATTTAGAGCTACTTGACTGCTGATATTTCAGTTTTTCCTTTGTCCCAAAAGGATACAGTTACTAGAAAGGCTCTCAATCTCTCCGTCTATCCAGTTTTGCTCCCTACACCATCCAGGTACCTGACCACAGCCCCATATCTCACCCTTTGATTGAGGGCTGGGGGTGAGCGTCCCAGCCAGCGGAGGCCGGTCCTGTCTCCAGACACACATCAGTGTGATGGAAAGTCGTCTTAGCAGGCCAGGAACTCAGCTCACCCTGTCTAAAGCCAGCTGCATTAAAGAACCAAAGGAGAATTAAGAGGAAACTTATGGGAGGGAGAGAGGAGGCTTTCTGTCAGAAGATGAGATAATCTGAAGGGGCAGCCTCGGACACACACACACACACACACACACACACACACACACATACACACAGGTTAATGCAGTGGAAAAACCACAGGAAGAAAAATGTATTTTGGAAGAGCCACATGGGGTGTTATCTTAAAAGGATAATGAATATGTCTCCCCCTGCGAACGAGAGCGAGTTTCAGTGTCTGGTTTGTGATGGTAATTTCCACAGCAACGACAACCTGGTTCCAGCGTGTTGACTGGGAATAATGCTGGTCATGCATGACTGGCTCTGTCTTTGTCTCACTCCATCTGTCTATTCGTTTATCTAATGACACCAATACCAAACAACCAAACAAAACAACTAAATACACAGTTAAAGATTAAATTTAATACACAAAGTCTCATAATTTTTGCATTCTTCTGCTGCTTTGTCATTTTTTTTGTAACTCCGGGGCACAACAGCTAGTTTTCTAGCCTTCATCCACTTCACCACTTCATAACGCTCCTCTCCTCCTCCCTCCCTTCTAGCTGCTGTATCCTGTGTGGTGAAGCTGGCACCGGGCTTGTACAGCTTTCCTGCACAGACGTTTTTGATTCAAGTGCTGAAGTTTCTCGGGTTCTCTACATGTGTGGCGTAGACCATCTTCCTCCCTGCTCTGTTTACTGAACAGTAAAACCCATAGGCCACAGATTGACGTGGACTCTCATTCCCACCAGAAAGGAACCCATTTCATGAAGAATAATACTAATAACGTGACCAGAGCTGAAAACACTTCCTTTCCCGCAGCGCTGTGGATCAGGTTTTTGTTATATTATTCTTCGTATTACAGTACTGGCTTGACAGAGTGCCTCGTAAACACTAACCCAAAATTATCTAGTGCTTTTTCAAAGTGGTGCACTTAAAAATCATTCTCAGTCCAATCTCACCACTCATACCAGCAGTATAATTTATTTCAACCCCCAAACAGGCTGAAATAGTCCCTCTATGCAGCATGTTGGTGTCCTTTAGGGGCTTGTAAATGAATTAGAATTGCCTCAAAATTCCCCTCGGGACAAACCAGAGAGAGATGAGTAGGAGGACAAGAAAAGAAGATGATGAGAAACAGAAAAAGAGCAGAGAGAGGTATGGGATGTAGAGGGTGAGAGAAATCAAGTAAAATAGATGAAGAAATGAAGAAAGAGAGGAAGGAAGGGCCTGGTTTTCTTTTCCCTAACTCTGGATTCCTGGGTAATGACTGGGCTGTAATGGTACTGAGCCTCAATTCGCCAAATGAAACAAGAGGCCCGGCCAGCCCAGTGATGTTTATTTCTCTCCATTTTTCATCTTTCCTTTTTTTTCACTTGTGACATTAAAAATCATATATACAGAATCTGCATTTAATTTATATGGCAGCCCACTGTTTTCTTCCCTTTTTCTCATCTGCTACCCACTTTTTTTATTGCACATTCAGCAAAGTCCTCTGGCCAAAGCAGGGATTTGTGGCTTGCTAACCAGTGAGGGGATATTTTCTGAGAAATCTCCTCTGCCAACAGCTTTCTTCACTATGGCCTTATACGCTGACCTGAGCAAGCGCCTGTTGAATCAGTGCTAAAAGAGACTTTGGTCCATAGTGTCTTTGTTTAGCAGTTGAACATGGAGGCATTACAATGTCAAAGAAAAGAGGAGTGTACTATTTAGCTGTGTTTTGACTCGGATGACTGCTGGTATGAAGGAATGGTCAGTGAATCCCCCGTCATGCATCAGCAAAGTCAGCAATAAACCTGCAGAAAACACTTTAAGCCTGCACCCTCACGCAACAGCCCCGGTAGTGTTGAACCATTTCTGTTCTGTGAGACTGATCAGCTCCGTGAGCCACTGGTGGGCTCCGATCCAGTGGCCTCAGTGGCTGGATGAGAGCAGGCCAGGCTGCATGCCACTGGGGATTTCTGGGATCAGTGAATCTCTCCTTCTATCTCTGCATGGCTCGGAGGCTCCAGCTTTTGGAGTGATCATGAATTCTGGCCACGGTCCTTATTTGGTTCGATTTACGGGCGCCATGTAGCGACCGCAAAATCAAAACCCAGACATGAATCCTCTTTCTGCGTACACTGTCCAAGAGAACCACATCAACTGAAGTATTTAATACAATTGTGGTTTATACTGATGTATTGGCTGTTATCTGAACTCACAGCACTTGACATTTTAAATAGATTTGCATAGTTGTACATCATTCAGCATTTCTGAGGGTATACTTAGATTTACCAATAATTCAGAGTATTTATTTTGTAGAAACTTAGCCATCTAGCAATAAAAATGATAATAAATGATAATAAAATCCATACAAGATATACTAGATAATATCATAAAGATCATAACACTATATATACAGTTCTGCAGTCCATGAAAAATACTGTTATACCTTTTTACCCAACTGAAGTCTTTTCTGGACCCCATTTGAGAAATGCATTGCGCTCCACTCCTCCATTCATCCCCCTTTCCTCATCCATCCACACATGGCAGCTCCACCAGCAGCCGCACCCTCTCCTACTGTTGTCCTGAGCCAGGCAGTTTGGCGGCCTGTGCCCACTATTCGCCAGAAATAAAAATATTTGTTCAGTTAAGTGTTTCTGCAAATGGCTTAACTGTCTCATGGGTCGTCGGGCAACTGGAGTTCAGGTGGTCTGATCCTTAATGATAGGACTAATTTCAGTTCTGTCTTCTGATTTCTCAGAAAAGTGAGAAAAACATCATTTTCCACACATGCATCCTGTATATACAGGCTGCTTGAGGGTTCAAACCAAATAGCGGCCCCATGGCATGCAGCGCCTCTCCTCTGAACCCTTAGCTCCCGGCCCTCAGCCTTTATCGGCCCTGTATGGACATCTGATTGCACCAGTTGAGCTGAGACAAGGCACATGAAACATTTCTGACATTTCTCGAATGTGTGCCTAATCAGGAATGGCTGCTCATGTGTGGAGGATTCTCTAACTGGGGGAGATGGGGAGAAAAAGGGGAGGGGGGGGTGATGCTGCACAGCTGTATAACACTTTGGGGGTAGAACATACAGTCCTGCAAATGATCTGCCTGTGATTTATATATTTTGATAGGTTTGTAGGCTGTTCACGTCTATATAATTTTATGTAAATGTTAGTGCATGGGTCAGCCGTGCTGCGAGTCAGCTAGATTCACATGCTCTGCATATTATTCCTAGTGATATGATGTAACAAAACCATTTTTAGCCACTGCGATCATTAAGAACTTACAGTTGAAGCCCTTAGTTGAAACCTAATCATAAGCACAATTGTTACTAGTGGAAAAAATGGCTTATTAAGATATTATAGGCTATTAGGGGGAAAAATTGTATTCTTTATAGGTTGGATTTGAGGGCCAACTGCATTTAGAGCATGAAAGGTGCGAGTAAAGGAGGAAAGTGAGAGGATGGGAATAAGGTGCATCTGTAGCGTAAGTAATGGCATACTTGTTGCTTTTTTCAGCGAACGCAATTATCAAATTTCATAAAAATTTGCAAGGAATTTCCATGGAAAAATACATGGAAAAACTTGAGTGTGAGATGTGTGAAAAACAGCACTGTATACTGTCTCCTATAACACCTCCATCAAGAAAAACACCACTGGCGACACAGTGAGGAAAAAGAGTGTCAAAAAAAATTCTGCTGCTACAACTTCACTCACCCCGCTGGGGTTGTGTAGCCTGCGTAGGCCGTAAATATCAGTGTTTTTTATAATCAATTATACAGACATTTTTCTGTTCTCGTCCACGGGCCAACTCCCCCTCAGACCCAGCAGGTTGCCGTGACGATGCCAAGCACTCCCCTCGACAACAACAGCAGCATTCAGCCGGCGAAGATTTAGAGCTCTGCAAATATTGGCTGCACTGGCTTTCATGGGCTAGGAACGAGAGGGATAGAAGTTTAGGAGGCGGAGGTGGTGTTGGTTGTGACTCTCACCTCTACCTGTTTTCTAAACTTCTGGAAAATATATTCCCCACATCCAATAGAAAGTAGAGGAGACAGGAGACAAGGAGGAAGTTTCCATAGTTGAAGTTAAATGAGATTGAGGCTGAAAAAACAGCAGGGAGAGAGTGAACGGAAGAAGATTTAGATTCCCCAGAAGAGACAGCACACATATTGAGAGGTGGGTCGACTCCCACGCCCGAAAGCTTTACTCTATTCAAACTGACACATTTGTATTCTAATGCCAGTGGGAATATGTATGACTGCTGTGGAGAGAAAGAGATGCACAGGCCTGTGCAGGAGGAAAGACAATGAAGGAGAGAATGAGGGAGGGGAAAACAGAAGAGAGACATTAATGTGGTTTAGACCTGTAGGGAGACAGGGAAGAGAGAGGAGAGGAGAGAAGCACTAACACATCGAGGGGGTTTTAATGATGACAACATTTACCTCCCCGCAGTCATTGTGTGCGTCTCCATGCCTACGCAGCAGCACTTAAAGACCAAAGGGGCTCTTTTCTCCCTGTTTTATCTTTGTAGTCAGGGAATGAGGTGATAATGATGAATTATCATACGGCTTTTGTTGCACAAAACGTGTTTTCTGATATAATTTAATCTTATGTAATTTACCTCATCCTTTAAACCAATTTGAGTCCATGTCCTTCTCCATTTCTTCTCATATTCCTATGTGGCTGCTTAATGAAAAAATCTTGTTTTTGTTTTCTTGGAGTGTAAAATGTTTAATTTTCAATGAAAGCAAGCACATTTTTAGCCTTTTCTTCTTGTGTGTCTGTAAAGCATTTCTTATACTTGTAAGAAAAGTTTTATACAAATTTCATGGCTTTTACTGATCGTGAAAAGAAAAGAATTCCAGATGGGGAAAAAAAATAAGCAAATTACATTTCAAGATTACACAGCTGATTTTCAAGTTGACTCTAAATCTTTGCTGATCAGCCATGAATTTAAACTATTTTGCAAATACATCAACTGAGCTTCAGTAGTTTACCTATCAGTCCAATTCAGAATCTGTACACAACAACCTGATGCTTGTGAATATTTTCACAATGCACAACAGTGAGTTTGGATCCTCTTGAAGCCCCATGTCAAAATGCATTTTCTATGGTCCCTTAATAACTCAGGCTAATCACTTTAGCATTGTCTCTAGGGGTACAATGCCTCCCCTCATGTCCTGTATCCTAGCGAGGGGGCTAGGGAGCGGTCTGGTGACGGTGTGTTGAATTTGGGTGACAGGGCCCCAGTGGGAGTGGGCGCCCCCCTGTCCCTTAGATAATCCCCAGGAGAAAGGGCCTGCATTTAGGGTGCGATACGCTTAATCCGGGGGGGCCTTGTTCACAAAGGAGCCCAGCACTTCCTCTGGCCTGGGAGCTTCCGCTGGTCCGGGGGGCCTGGCGTGGGTGCCAGTACAAACATGCGCCAGAAATACACAACAGTATTAACAATGGAACAGACAGCAGACATATAGACACACACACAGACATTGCAATGGTGATACAGAGGAGCGAGCATGGGAGAGTCAAAAACAAACTTGTAAATTCACACTGTCCTTATGGGGAACCAATCCAAACAAGCAGCCTACGCACAGGAGGGCCAGCAAGAGTAAACATACACTCACACACACACACACACACAATCACACACGCACACACATACTACATACTGTGGGCAGAGGCAGTGTTTACATTCTGCCCCCGGGTTCAATGAAACAAGGCTTGTATGTACTGTAGAAAGATTAGCTCGGTGAAGGACCGAAAAAGCACAAGATCAAAAAACTCACTGCCCACAGATAGTTTCATATTTACAAACAGGAAGACGGCGTCATGTACTGTAATGGCCCCTTCAGATGCTACGTGGAGTTCCAGTTCACTCACACATACAGTAGATGTGATCAGGGGATGCTGGTGGATGACACATACTCTCCCACTCCATCCCCCTGCCTGTGTTTGTGTTCCTACCGTAGAGGGGAAAATGAATACTGAAAAAGAGATAAAATCTGCAAAACTAAACAAATTTTTCCCTTTTATTTACCACAAAAGCAAATAATACTCACTAAGGCAGCATGTAACATTTAGGGACATTTACGTAAACAGCTGAGGGATATTATTCCATATTTCTCTGACATGATTCCACACGCAAGTTTGGATTATAAGTCTGGAAAAAGGGGAAACCTCAGGCATGGTCTCTCTTTTTCCTGATTTTCAGACTTGTTTTTCCTTCCCATGCTATTTCACACTGACACATCCTCTTTGCTCTGTGGGTTCTTTGACATTTTCATCTGGACACAACGCACCTGTGGAGAAGCTACAGCAGGTACATGCATATTGTAGCCTGTATGTATCTCTGAAATTTAGATTGCTTTCATTTTTTACGCATCTTACGCAACAGTTTATGTCACGACCCTGGCTGTGTCTCTAGAGTTCTCCCTTGTGTTTCTTGTTGCCTGTTTGTCTCCTCATGTATTCATGTGTGTGAGTGGCAGGGATGGCTCCTCCTTCCTCTGGCTTCTCCCTGATTACTCCTGATGCACAGCACCTGCTCTAATCAGCACACCTGCCATCCATCAGCTCATGAGCCAGACAGTATATCTTCCCCAGATCACCAGCCGCTCTTCGCCAGATCATTCAGTCAGCTACAGTGGTAGTCACGTGCTCTCGGCCGCTCGGTCTTTGTGAAACTCTGACTTATTTCTTTAAGTTCTATGCCTTGTGTACTAATGTTAATTCTCCTCTGCTCTCAGGTGCTCTCTCACCACCTGGTTATCTCTGTCTGCCTGCCGATCAGCCTGCTGCCCACACCATCTCCTCACCTGTTTCATCCCGTGTTGCAATAAATCCCTTTTTACATATACTATTGAACTGTCTCCTGGTCTGCATTTGGGTCCACTCACAGCACAGATCATAACAGTTCAAGTGCCTTCATTGCTTACACATTGATATTTCAGCTGCTTTTACTTTTTAGCCGTCTCATATTTTGACCCTTCACAGTATGAAGCGGGTCATTTTTGACTCGGCTGAAGTATCCCTTTATAATTAGTCCCTACACCAAATTTTACACCACAAATGTTTTTTGCAGCCATATATATTTTATCCGTCATTAATAAATGGGTGATTAATCCTTCATTAATGTTTCAGAGAGCAGAGAGAGTGTTTTCTTTAGGTTTGATACTATTCATTGATAGAAAAAAATAGACTCAAAACTATTGCAAAACTGCAAAAAACATTATTTTACAGTCATTTTGCTGTGCAGAAGTTGCGTCTCCCTCTCTTTTGTCCTTTTGTGACAATTGACTGTGGGACTGCAGATTGACCAGGGCAAGATTTGAACTACTGTGCTGCTGTGGCTGACATGGAGAAGGTGGCGTCGCCTTTGCATGTGATCCTTTTCACCATTTCCTCCATGTTGTCCTCCTCTTGTAATACTTTCTCTTCAACTCACTGTCTTTTTCCTCTTGGAACTCCTCCCACTCCATTAAATCAGAGAAATAGGGGCTCAGGTACTTTTTATAATCCTATGAAAGCTGCCCTCCACTATAGGGAGGACTTTGTTGGTCAACATGTCCCAACATAGGTTGGTTGCCTGGGAATTGATGGGTTTGATTTGTTACTTTGTATAGGCTTGTTTGCAGCTGCAGACGCTGCGACAGTGTCAAGGCACCTCATGACCCAATGTCCCTACTGTGTGTACAATATATATAATGATGCCTATGCACAGTTTTAGTCTTTCACTGTTTCAAGATTCCCCCATAACATCTCAAAGGTCTACAGGAGCCTAACTGTGTGGGAACCCTGGCAAATGTAGTAATATGGTGGGAACATGGACAGTTCTCGTGACAGTGTCAAGGTCTCACTTGAACTCTGTTCTTACTGTCCCAATGACAGAAATACAGACATGCCAATCTGTAGTTTTCCTGTTTCAAGATTCCCCATGACCACCCTTTTACCCTTGATTTGACCCCCTCTGTGACTTTAAAATCCCTTTGAATAGATATGGGTAAAATGTGACCCGGAACACCCTCTATGTGCAAAAATGTATACCAGCTGCAAAAAATAAATTATTTTGAAATGGTTCACTTTAGGAAGTCATAAAATTTCAGGCTTACAGAAGGTCATTTAGAGTGTTTTTATTGCTTTCAAATGTCAAAATGGGTCAAATTTGACCCAAACAGTATGTAAAGATTAAGAGTTTTTAAGTTAGCTAGTTAAATTATTTTTTTTTGTTGAAAAAATTATATCAGACACACTTATTATTCCAAACAGAATATTTTTATATATCCTAAAACATGTCTTGAGATGATTTTTCGGTGCTGCACTTCCCTCACATTTGAACTTGTTTAAACTGTTTGCACCTACAATTTTCAATGTAGGCAAGAACACTTAAACTTAGTCTTTTCTAGTTCTAAATGTTATCTTGCAACAGGGTCATACTCTACTTTCTCTGTTTTTTTGGCAGTGTCTTTATTTTCCAGTGTGAGAAACCACACCTATTTGGCACCAACACAGCCAAAAAAAACCATTATGTGTACTTAAACTATCTCTGTTACTCAGGTCTGTCATGGAGATAAAAGCTTCCCTCCAGGCTCCATAATTCTCTGAATACTGACCTCTGGCTGAACAGTATTTCATCAGCAGTGCATGGTCAATACAGACCTCATACTTTGTAAGAATTATGAGCAGTGACAAAATTATACATCAGAGTAATGTCCAAAACTTGCCATGCTGTGTCTTGCAGTATTATGGAATCATTATAAAATAGCCGACTCGTCCAGGCCACATGTTTTGACAGAGAAAGGTCCACCACAGCACTGGCACATATCCTTATGTGTAGCGTCCACCAAGACTAACTACTCGTGACAGTGCCAGGAGTATGTGTGTGTGTGTGTGTGCACATTAAGCCCAAGGGGAAGCATGCCTAATGTGGGAGAGAAACAGTGAATCCAACATGGCCACTGGCCAGTGTCAGCGTTCCCTTCTTGGAGAATTAGCCTGTCAATCTGTTCTAATTCCTGAGGACACAGGCTGTTCTTCAAACCAGGTTGAGTTTAAACTGGAGAGGCCGACTCTTTCAACTGTTTTCTCAGGATTGTGTGCAGACAGGCGAGCTGGCCGAATGTGTGGCAGGTCAAGCCGCACTGGAGAGCAGAGCTGCTGCAAACATACTAGTCCAGGGTCAAACTGACACTTGCTAGTCTGTGCTTACATTTTTAGCCAGCTAGTTGCATGGTTGTGTGTGTGTGTGTAAGTGCATTCATCCATCACCTAAGACATAAAGCATTAAGAGGAAAGGATGCTCACCCAGTTGGGTTACAGATACCACACAGACAACTTTGCTAACTACCCCAGAGATGAATTTATGTTTGCAGGCTCAAGTCCATGTGTACTAGGAGGATAAAAAAGGTCTATTCACTAGACATTGTTAATGTTGAGATCATGGCAGAAATAGTGGCAGTTGCAAACTGCCAATTTTATCAAATTATCAAATTTGAATTCGGTATCCAAAAGATGGAATCAATTTAGTCAAATACAAAATACATCAAGTAAAACCATGAGGACAATCTATGAGAGTAACGCCAGACATAAACTGTACATTGTCATCTCACATTGCTGTGTCCAGTATGTTCTCCTCCCTCCTCCCTCTGCTGACTTGTCCCTAACTACCCATCATCCCTAAAAAAATACCTCTCTGATTCATTCTCACACAACCACTTGAACCCCAAAATACCTGAGTTATAACCACAAAAAATCATTTAATAAAAATCATTCAATAAAGACAAACTAAACATTTACAAGTGTAACAGTGCTGGTAGCTGTCATTACAGATTGCTGTTTAATGCTGTGATAACAGCAGAAACAAAGGATTAGTTTTGATTTTACTTGGTGTCTTTCTAATGTGCAGTACTTTGTTCCAATCCTTTTCCCAAGAACAAGATGAAGACTTGTAAAAAAAATGGAAGGACATGATGACTCATTTAATTGACACAAAAAAACCAACCAAACAAAAAAAATAGCTGTAGATTTTTGGTCTAAGGTGCAGCACAACTGATAAATTTCATATTATCAACCTCAACTCATCCTCAACAAGAGTTTACATGTGTAATTGCATCTTATGAACAGTTAACATAAATTTCAGAGGACACTTACACAGCCAACACTCCAAAGGAACAAAAGATTCATGGTGTAGCCACCACGGTTAAAAGCCAAGTATATCTGCGTTGTAAAGTCCTAAAGCCTGCCTGCTAACACCAGGTCTCTCTTGGCTCTGCCTAGACGCTCCCTGGCTGGGAGCTGTGCTGCTGTTGTCACTCTGTTGGGGGGGCAAAAGGCCAGTCGCATTTGTGTTCTGGTAGCTCATATATCTGACACCTTTTGCTTGTCCAAATGTAATACGTCCAACTGCAGCACTTATCTCTTGGCATGCAAGTGTTTTGGGAGACATTAAGCGTACAACTGTAGCTCTTAATGCATTATTATCCTGTTCCCAAGATCCCTCTGCCAGTCAATTCAGTGCTGTATTGTATGATTAATATGCAAAGGAAAGCCCCAAAGTCCAAGCAGGGAATATACAACCCCTTTATTTGGTTCAAACAAAAATAACAGTGTCAATATTAAAAGAAAAGCAAATAAAGCTATAAATATAACAGACAAAAAACATCAGACAAGTAAATAAACAGGTAATTCTTTCCTTCACAATAACCCACTGATAAAAATCTTTATTACATTGTGATTTAGCATGAGACAGCTTGAAGTGTTAGATGTAATGTAAGCAAGTAAAAACCACCTTGAAGTTCACAAGACATTCAAAGGAGAACATGCTCTTCAAGTGGCAATGCTGACATAAATCCAGCCCAGTGTCAGTTCACAGGAAAGTTATCATCTGTGTGTAGCTGGACACACTTTTACAACATCATTACTTCAGCATACAAGTTTGAGGATGGCGCAAAAAAAACAAAAAAAAATCAAAGCAATGATATCAAAATGACATTCAAGGGACTGGTCCCTGTAGGGTGTCAAATGAAGCAAAGGGGTGCATGTGAACTAAACTGAGAACAGCTGCTGCAGGATTCACTGATTAATAAAATGTAACTCAAAAAATAAAATGCGAATGAGATATAACTGATGAATGAGGCCAGTGGGTGAATTCAGTAGATAGTGATTGGCTACTGCTTTGTTCAGCCTGTGTAGAGCTAAGCATGGTGAGACTACAGGGAGAGGCAGCAGAAAGCACTTTCACAAACAGTGAGGAGACAGACGTTAACAGAAACAGACATCGGTGTATTTACGTATATTAAAAGGTGCAGGCGGTGTGAATGCTGCAGGTTTAGGCGCGGTAGAGCAAGATCCTTTCGGCACAATCCTGGCCAACCAATCCGGCGTACTGCTGCACCTCCGTCTCGTCACTGGAGCCCTTGCGTTTGCGACAGTAGGCTGCGTAGGGCATGACAGTCCGCCTGTATAGCACAAGAGCTCTGCCCACATCTGTCAGCACCCGAGCATCTCCTGGACACAAACAGGCAGACATGAGAACATAATGAGACCCAGCGTAGCACAATAAACATTGTCCTTATTTTCCCTTCACTCATTTGAGTTAACCTCTGAGTGACTTGGCAAAGATACACCATTATTCCGAGAAGCTGCTGGAGAACCAGAAAGCATTTCCCCCCCCTCCTCATCAGCGCTAATTTCCCTATGCCCTAAACCTGGAGTCACAGCGGTGCGTGAGCAGGCTAGTTAGTTGGCCTTGTTTACGGGGGCCTTGCTCCCTGCTGGCTTGCCAAACTCAGCATCTCATTAGGTCCTATGTCATATACTGCCAGCTCCCATCAGACCAGGAATAACAGCGCTAATCGGTGCGTGTTCAGCAGCTAAGAAGGGTCCTTTGGAGAGTTGGATGGAAAAAAGGGTGAAAAACGGTGACCTTCGTTTTGACACTAAAACCGCTGCCTCCAGGAGTGAGAGGCTGAGCCAAGCTGCTCACAGCTGGCGCCAAGAGGACATGCAAGGATTAGCACAGCAAATATACAGCAAGAAAATATACTGCACTGTGTGCGTGCAAGCGGGTACACACATGCGCGTCTCAATATCTCAACAGTGTTCATCATCTTCCCACTCCAAAGAGAACTGAGGAGTTCTTCATTAGCTGTCGTTCACTGGAACTTCAATAAGCTTCTCCCCGATGAATGACAGCCCTGCTCTATTCACGCTAACTGCCCTCTTTAAACGCTTTCATCTACCCCCTCAGCTCTTATTCCAAATCTTCTCCTAACACTCATTACTGTTGCACACATTACACTGCAAAACGCCTTAAATGTAAAATTTATATCGTGCCTTCTAAAATGCACATTGCGCACATAATATTTCATCCAATCAATCTGGCCTGTCTGGAGTAAATCTGGTCTGGCTTGGCTGAAAGGAAGCAGATGAAAATAAATTTTAGGCCAGGCTGTGGAGTGGAGCAGACTAGTCTGCCAGGCCGATGACGACACATCGATCAAACAGGAGCGAGTGAGATTTGGTATTAATAGAGCTCAGGGCCTCCCACTCGCCACTGCTGCTCCCCTGACAGCACCCATGTGGCTCACAGCTGAGCACCCAGGTGGTGCGAGCGAATGCGATTGCTCATATATCTGCCAAATTCCTAAAATATTCACCAAAAGTATTGTCAAAGCCCACAAGATAATTAAGAGGAATCTGCTTAAGTGTGATGTGAGTGCCACAACAAGATGCCAGGAATTGAAAGGCAGCTCATATGATCATTTCGGTTTTTGGAGCATTAAGTGAGGCTGGCAGCAATTTCACCTAGGAAAGTATCTGCAGTGATCAGTTAAAATGTTACTTTAGGCCTCAAGTATCATTTGGAATAGACAATGATTAAATGCCAACAGCAACCCCAAAGGCATATTTGGAGGTCCTACCAATGGGAGAATTCAAAAAGTCACATAGTTATTGAGCAAAATAGCTGAATGTCCCAACTATTCATGTGCCACATGAGACAGTACCTGAAGAGCAAGCCAGAGGAAAGAAGAGAGAGATGGCAACAAACATAAAGCTTTCACACACACCCCCATTTCCATAAAGATATTTTCATATATTTCAACTAAGATTTTCAAACCACACTGTGGATTCATGTTTTATTTATTAGCCTCATTTCCCTGCTCAGTAATGCCCTAACCACTGTGTTTTTCCCCCTACTCTTAAAAGTGCTGAGTCACATAATTGAAGAATGCTTGACACAAACTTTTAAATGAAGAAAATCAGCAGTATGTTAAATCTCACCAGTGTGGGGGAAACAGGTTTTAAAAGATGTAAACATGTTATGCAACGTCCACATGACTATCATCTTGCTCCATGAAGGATTAATGTGTCCTGATGGGATGAAAGTCAAAATATTTAAACATTCGATACTTCCATAATAACTTAAGCTGCCATCAGCATTGTCTCTCTAAGCACAATTTGCCTGTGCATGTTCTTTATCAGTGTGACAGGCCACTTACACTAGAAGTTACACTTGTCCACTCCAGCGTGTGCAACACTGGAGTAAAGCACCACTGTCCCCTTGTGAAGATAATAAGTAGTGAACATTTTACAGAGCAAAAATGGATGGCAGCATGCAGCTTTAAGATGGTCTATTAGCCTCAACAGTAATACTGAACAGAGACTCAGAGAGGAGGCACAAGGCCCATATCTCCCACACTTACTCGAGGCAATCCAAACATCCGCCTCTCACATAAACAACTTTCCCTTTCTTCTTCACTCGCTCCGTCCTCCATCAATGCCCTTTCCTCATTTTGAGAAGCTCCAGATCCCCGTTCCCGTCAGGCCCACCGGACGTTCAGTGACACGCCGCTCTGAGGTCGCAGCTCGGGGTTCAAGGGTCGGGGGAAAGAGGAGTGGTAAGGGTCGGTCTGGGAGTGAGAGGGTCAGGGCCGAGGCTCAGGGCCTTGACACCTCGCCACGCTCCTCTTGCTTTCCATCCATCTCAAAGTTTTTAAATACTTGCTCAACACCGGATGCTGGTCAAAGGCAGGCCATCGGGGTTATTCTTTGGATATGACCACTTCCTATGACCTAATGTTGCAAATCCAAATCAGGGCTTAGGTATGAAAAGAAAAAGGCCAAAATGGTGGTGTAGCAAGTAAGAAGAATGTTCTTTGACTGAGTAGCCTGAGTTCAAGCCCTTGTGTCAGCAAGCATCCGCCCAGCTGAAAGCGAGACACTGAATCTCTGTAGCTGACCGTGAATTTTGACCTCCCTGTGGAGCGGGAACAGCAACAAGAGGAATTTCCCTCAAAGGGATTATGGAGAATATAACTATTATTATTAAAATGAGAGAAAGGTCAGAAAAAATCTACTTCCTGCACTATAAGAGAAGAAACTGAGGGGAGTGATATCAGATTCGCCTCCACTCTGAAAGGGAACATTAGTGCAAGTGAGGCTAAGGAGCAGAAAGCCCGATGAAGAGTAGAGTGAAGTGGCTCTGACAGTGATGATATATGAAGATGTGTATTGTAAAAAAAGAAGTATGGAGGAGAAGTAAGGTTTGCTGTCCAATCACCGCCCATGTTTTAGCTTTACTGTTCTTAGTTGGAAGCACAGATAACCAGATTGATGAGAAGTGAGTGTGTGTGTTTGCTTGAGACATGAAATAGAATAGAAATATTTTATTTTGACATATTAGATAATATTTTACCGAATGCATCTTAAATGTTAGCATGCGTCATGTAATTTCGTGTGCTTGGGTTGACGCCTGCTAGGTGGTTCAAAGGGTGACTACTCGTGTCACACATTTTTGCAAGTGTTTATCCTGCTGAACGGGCAATGCCCCTATGTCTTTCTCTGTCGAGCAAACACTGATTATGAGTGTGTGAGAGATAGTAAACATTTGCTGTGTAGAGTGCGTGTGTGTCTATGTGCATGTGTACATACTGTATGTGCATTTGTTAGAGGCCACAATGAAGCCCTAGGGCCCTCCATGTGTCACCAACAGGCATGTAATCAATGTGAGCCTGCTGTGGACAGAGTCGTGTAAACTTTAGATTAGCTGTCTTTACGCACCTCATTACGACAGCTCTATGACCCGGTCACCCTGAAAATCTGAAATAACACCCAGCATCCCTAGTTCTCGTTCACCCCTGGGTGAAGCTTTGAATCCTAGGCAGGCTTGGACGACAGCCACGATTTGAAATTAATGGGCTCTTTGCTGACAGTTTTGGTGAAATCTGAAATTTCTTGAAGCATAATTTTCTGTGAAGTTGTTTTTATCTTTTGTATTTTCAGATCAATCATCTTTGCTCTCAGGTTCAGGTTGTCTCTTTCAATAATGGAAAGTTGTATTGTCACCCTTTGTATAGACAAGTGTAGTGTAAGTATAATTTGACAGTTCACTGCTGACTCCAAAGTACAGAAAATGATGATAAATCAACTAACATGCATTCAACCAACTACTAGCAGACTTCAAGAAGTATTTCACTCACATGCTAATCAACACACTTAAGATTATCTTTTGACTATCTGCTAGAAACACATTCTGACTTGTTTCATGAATTGTTTTATAGGATTTATCGTCCTATAAACTTTTCAACATATCTCACTCTAATCTTTTTATTTTATGTACTAAAAACTTAGCTCTTCCCTGCTGATAGGGTTAGTGATGAAAAGTTTAGTATAGGACCTGTACTTGACAACCAATCTAAAAAGGGAGTTGATATAAATGATATATTTTGTTGAATATGTGTCGCTAGTCAACAGAAAAGGCATGCATTAGGAGGATTGCAGTTGACTGTTGTTGACAATTGGCTGATACTCTGGCACACTAAATATCTACTGACACATAAAAAAGTCAAGTGTAGACAAATAAAATAGACACTTTTATGTCATGAAGCATTGTGAGCAGTTAGGCCAGAGTACAAAATGTCATAATCACATAAATTTTACTTTTGTGGCCACAGCAGCTAAATACATGAGATTGCAACAGTTACTGCCTGAAAACATACATAGGAGATTCCCACACCACTACATGCAGGCAGGACTTCCCTGGGACAGATTGCAACATGTCTTTATTTAGACTCAAAACAAGCCACACATTGACAAACTGCCAATTAGGTCAGGGCCACAAGCCTCAACAGCATGCCATGCTGCTAACCTAACGATGACACAGGGCAAGCTGACCTGGTGACTGACTGACCACTGAAGAGTATTTCTGGACAAGACAGAAACCTCCACACTACCACGAGTTTGGCAAAGACCATCCTAAGTACACTTCAGCCCCACAGCTTGGCAACAAACCTGAGAGCTAACCATCAAGACCACTAGCACTAAAATGTAATGACACTGCTTTTGGACAGCTAGGCCCTGAAATAATGTCCGGCTCCATCCAAGATCAACAGTCCACGCAGGAATGGAGCCACCGCAAGAGCCACAGACACACAAACATACACTGGCAACAGTGAAAATTGCCGACTCTGAGACCGCCACTTTGTCCTCAGTAATTTGTGCCTACTCAGGGATTAAGGGTATGATTGACAAGAAGAGGTCAGACCTACCACTGGCTAAGCTGTTAATGGCAACGTTGTAAATGACCAGCCTACTAATGGTCTTTTAAATGCCCTTATTTCTCCAAGGCGTGGTGCTTTCACAACCACTTGAGTAAACAACAAAAGTTATCCTGGAAGTAAGAAAAATGTGCAGAATCCTTTCCTAAAACATAGATTCTCGGTTTATAGTTGGTGCACTCGATGCCCACAAACTTTGCCTCACTACACCATCTGACCTCTGAAAAGTAAAATATATGGGACAGAGGAAAGAGGTGTCAAAAGAAAGCTTTTTATTTTAAAGTTCGGTGTTTGTGTTCATTTTTACCTCTTAGCATGGCACAGAGTCCAAGTACGTCCTCACTACAACAAAGTCTTAAGCCGTCTCTACACATTGAAAGACTGGTGTTGGCCCACCTGAGGAACGTCACATGACACCTGTTGGACCCCCTTGCAGTTTACCTACCGGGCAAACAGGTCAGTAGATGACAGTCAACATGAGACTGCACTACATTCTGCAACACCTTGACCGCCCAGGGACACAAGAGAGGATCCTGTTTGTAGACTGTAGCTCAGTGTTCAACACCATCATTTCAGAAACACTCTCCTCCAAACTCTCCCAGCTCACTGTATCCCGCACCATCTGTCAGTGGATCACTAGCTTCCTGACAGGCAGGAAACAGTTCCCTCTGGTATACAGACAGTCAGCACTGGTGCTCCCCAGGGATGTGTGCTCTCCCCACTCCTATTCTCCTTCTACACCAACAACTGCACCTCCAAGGACCCAGCTGTTAAACTCCTGAAGTTTGCAGACGACACTACTGTGATCAGACTCATCCAAGATGGTGACAAGTCTGCCTATTGGCGGGATGTTGAACAGCTGGTGCCAACAGCCCTGTGTCAATTGTAGAGACCTTCAAGTTTCTGGGAACTACCATTTCCCAAGACCAGAAGTGGGAGACCAACATCAACACCATCCTCAAAAAGGGCCAGCATAGGATGTACTTTCTGCGGCAACTGAGGAAGTCTGCCACAGGAGCTGTTGAGCCAGTTCTACACCGCAGTCATAGAATTTGTCCTCTACACATCCTTCATAGTGTGGTTTGGAGCAGCCACATAACAGGATACAAACAGACTGCAGTGAACAGTCAGGACAGCCGAAAAAATCATTGGTGCCCCCCCCGCTCACCCTCCAAGACTTGTACTATTCAAGAACCAGGAAACGGGCAGAGAGAATCATTACAGATTTCTCACACCCTGGATACAACTACCACACACAGGAGCAGTTTCTGTCCTCATGCCATCACCCTCATAAATAGCTGACCCAATCTGCTAGGCCATAGCTACATTTACTTCTTCAGATAGTTATTACACCCTGATTCACATATACAAATACTATATTGTACAAATACTCATACATCGCAATTTCATTCAAATACATGATGCACATTATTGTTCTTTGCACTACCACACACACTTGCACTGTTTTGTGCAGTTTGTCTTTTATATAATCTGTCTATTGCTTGTATATTGTGTATTGTCTGTATTACTTGAGAGACACCAACGGCCGGAACCAAATTCCTTGTCTGTGTTAACGTACTTGGCCAATAAATCTGATTCTCATTCATATAATTCTCTTTTCCTCCTCCACCTCCCTGTCAATCTAGCTCTGACTTTATTGCATTTCTCTCTCTTCCAGTGCCAGCATACAGCACCAGCCTCACTCCCTTCTCTTCTCATCTCTATAAAATTATTTATATCACATGTTCCCTCTCTCCGTCCATCTATTCTTCTATAACTCCCTCTATTACCCTCCATCTATTGGTCCAAGTTTAGCTGGCAATCAAATTCTTGTCCTTCCACATCTCCTTTTCTGTTTGGTGATGCAGATTAACGGGGAAGAGTAGACAAGAGATGGTTTGCCCCCTAAAACACTCCTCCTCTCAGGTTACAAGTAGTTGCAATATTTATAGCATCTCCTATAACAATTCTGCAGTATCTGTATGGTAATCCTTCTTTTAGATCAGTACTTTCACCTTTTCATTCCAGAGTTGAGCAGTGTCAGACTCCCAGAGCAGAAAAATGCAGAATCAACAGAAGAGAAGAAATAAGGAGACATAAAATGTATGAGTCTCTCTGCAGCTATGCACCTACGCAGAAAATAATTCAAAACCATCTTTTCAAAACCTTTAAACTCACTCACACTCTCTTAAAACACTCACTGGTCCTCATCTCACACTCCGCCAGTCCAGACGATGGGCGTCTGCCAGTCTGTCTTCATTCATGAGGTTTATTACCCCCGATATCACTATTCATCTAATGACAACATGACCCTTCTGTAATGGCAGCGCTAGCTTTGCTCTGACCGCACTTAAGGATCATGGGGAGAGAAGATTGTGTGATCAGAGCTGCTGGCCCTGTTTTTCCCCCTCTTCAGTGACTGCACGCTGGCTGGAAGCAAGCCTACAGATTTCAATACACCATCACAATGAAACTAGAGAGATGTAAACTAAGAATCACAGACGCAGGTCAGAATGTTAGCAATGATCATGATAACAGTGGTATGTAGTTGTACCTGCGTCAGGATCCTGGCTCAAACGAGCATAGCGGGAATTCTCCAGCTGGGGTATGCATCGCTCTATTGGTACCCAGATGTAGGTTTCTGGGCACAGGAGGTCTGAAGGCCGGTACTGCCCCTGAGGAATGAGAGAGGGACAGAGAGAGACGGTCACACCTACTGCTGAAACCATTTATCCATCAACAGAAAATCAAAAAGCTTGAAAATGGATTAGCTGTTTAAGTGTTTTATCCCTCAAAAATACAAAACACAGCTTCTTAAATGTGAGGATTTCCTTCATCATCACTGTAAATTCAGTATCTTTGGGTTTTTACTGTTTGTCTGACACATGGAGCAATTTGAAGGCAACACCTTGGTTTCTGAGACATTTTATGCATTAATCAATTATACTAAAAAGGTTTGAAAATTGATAATGAAAATATTTGTTCGTTTCAGCCATCGGAGCACCGTTCTCACATTACACCAGTGATCCTTTAGGGTTAAAGGTTTGACAAGCTGTAAACTGACCCCACCAGGTGACCCTGCTCAAAACCAGGGCTGAAAGCTGGATCGAACTCTGCTCTGTTGAAAGTTCTTTGTTTGAGCCATGTTCTCTTTGTCTGGGCTGTTGTCTGCCGTGTAGAGTGCAGGAAATGTAAACACGTGAGCATATTGTGATGTGCGCTTGTGAAACGGGTACAAGTCTGTATTTGACCTAACATTTTGGATGGAAAGTAAACCAAGCTGAACAAAAACAGCTGCAGGGCGAAGAAAAAAAAAAAAAAAAAAAAAAAAAGAAAAAGAAGAGTGAGGGGTAGACTGAGCAGAAAGGAGGAGGAGAAAGAGACTCCATTATCAGAGACCTGCATTCTATCATACGGCGCCAAACAAACACAAACTGCAGAGATAGTTCTGTAAACAAGCAGACGCCTGCAACGGGCCTGCTGCACCATCTCAACACAGACAATAATATTTAGAGTTTATATGACATTAAACTGTAGGACAAAGACTCTACAATCTCATGAGCACACACTTTATACAAAACTGAGGTCAAGAGGTGCTGGGTGATTAAACTCAGGACGAAAAGAAAAAACACAGATGTCATAAAGAACTCAAAAGTAAGCAAGACAAAGGAAATACCAACTGGAAAATTGCTATTGCTATACAGGCGCTCTGACTACAACCTGTATGGAAAATACGCTGCCCGTGTTCACATACAGGATAGGGTGCTGTGAGAATGAGCTACAATTCTGAAAAATTAAAAACAGAAGGATTTAGAGAATATAGCTAGTCAGGCTTTGCCCTCAGAGTCTTCTTGTCTTATCCTTGTCTGGAGTTAAGACGTACAGAGGAAAGTCAGCATATACCGATAAATCCATACAGTCGATACATGACCAAGCTACAGGCTGTAAAGGAAAAAGGAATTCAAAGTGCAGCAAAAGATACTAACATGTTTTAAGTGCATCTGCTAACAGATGGATGGAGGTGGAATGCTATGCATCCCGAGCTGCAGTGGACACACGCATTGATCGGATGCTCTCCGTGTCCCAACAACCTGCAGCCTTCTACAACTGTCAGCGCAGTCAGCTTGACACTCTCACACTCTGCCTCACCTCTATAGCCTCCTTCAACACTGCAGCAGGGCACACCTCTATACACAGAACACACACACACCTGCTTTCAGCAGTATAAACAACAGTGGGGCATACATACTTCCTCCTATAGGACCTTCACCCTGACACTGCGCCTCAAATCAACCTGGATGCTTAAAGAAAGGGTAGAAGGGTGAAATAGAGAAGACGCACAAGTGTGAACGGAGTGGGTAGTTTTTTAAAGAGAAAGAGTGAGATAGAAAGATGAAGAATGGGAATGAAGCAAATTCCTGATTTTTTAAGGCCTATATTTTGGGTTTACAGTGCAAAATGATATATCCAGTGTGTTGCTATAAAGGTTTCAGAGAGAGAGAGAGGCCTATCTAACCAAAATGAGACACAGAGTCTGGTTATGGCCCAGGCACAATTCCTCAATTCTCCCCCCCGAAAAGAATAAAGGACGCAAAGAAGGATGAAGAGTATGAGAGGACACAGCTATTAGTGGTCTGGACGGAGGAGAGAGAAAAAGAAGTGGGAAAAAGAGAGAAAGGTCTGGTCAGCTGTCAGCTTCTTTTCTTTATTGGACTGAAAGTGAAGACTGAGCTCACCACTACAAACTCTCCTCCTCACTCGTTTGCTTTATCTTCCCTTTTATTTTTTTTTCCCCCTTTCCCAGGTTGGCTTGAAGGCCCTGTAATTCACAGCTACCCCTGCAGCTTCCTTGGCTCGTCTTCAGCGAAGTGTTTTCTGTTTTTGCGTCAGCCGGCTCACAATATCTTTCTCTTTATCTAGCAGTTACTCATGCTAACAGAGAATGCGGTAATTGTTTCCTGAAACGTTGATCCTTGAAAGAGAGGAGAGTTAGCAACTGTACGCAAACACAGGCCGGAGGTGAAATGGACTATTCCTTCGCTTCTGTTACCGAGAGGCTGTTAAAGGCTTAAAGAGGCCACAGGAAGTGACAGTGTGACTACATGTGAATGGCCAGAAAGCCATGTTGAAAAGTTGTTTGAATTTTATGTGTCCAGTCAATCACGTTACAGGGCAACCGAGCCTACTCGAAAAGATGTCCAGGATGAGAATTTCCAGACCTAGAAAATCTTTTTGGTTTGGTTCTCTTCATTGGCTGTGTTCCTCCCCTTTTTCTAAATGTTCAAAGCCTCCCACAAAAACCAATCCATCACCATCGCTCCCTCCATTCCGTGCTCGCATGTTCAGACGGATATCGAGGCGATGCTGATGACTGACAGTCTCTGAAAGGCTCGTTTAGAGAGACAGAAAGAGATGGAGAATATAAGAACGGGTGGAGAAAGACGGAATCATGCGCAAAAACTTCGGCAGACAGACTTGGCCGCCATTGTAAGGTGTGAGAAATGAGAGGGAGATAGGAGGGAGACGGGGAGGGGAGAGAGAAAATTAGGTGCAGATAAGTAAAGGGATGGTATTTAACGTCACCAAGACACGGACTGAGGCGAGCTGATGGAAGTGATAGGAGCAGTCTGACTGCCAGGACGAAGGGGCCCACAGTACTGAGAGGATGTTGGAAGCTGGGAATGAAGAGGGAGGGTTTGGCAACTACAGAAGGAGACAGAAATGGGGAACGAGCTTAAGTAGAGAGAAGTTGAGATGGAGACAAGTGAAAAAGAGACAGATGAGAGCTGCATTAAAAAATAGCAAAAGAAACGGGGAGAAACTTAGAGAAAAAAAAATTTAAACTGTCCATTCACAAGTGGATTCCGTCGTTTTGTTGTGCGTTTGTTAACGAGTATGTAGAGGTCACCGTTTTATAAGGAAGCAATCTTCTACAGTGCAGGTTTTCCCAATGAACTTAACTTTAACAAGACAGAGAGGAAAATTACTCAACCTCATTTGAATAACAATTTGCCCCAGTGTAAACAACTACACAACCCCAATCATCAGGAGTAAATAAACACATGTCTCCGTAGGGCTTGTCATGCAGTTACACAATACTTTGCAGATGTATTATCACTCTGAGCCCCTCGGTGACACAGCATCACTCATTCTTTTCAGGCCACACAGACTTTTACGCACATACAGATAACAGGGGCCCTGCTGTCAAGACTGAACTTTATTACAAACTCTGAGAGTCTAACACGTAACTGTCACCTTGTTCCTCTCTTTTGTTGCGTGCCCTTTCCTTTATTTCTGCCTTGTTTTCTCACACACCTCAAGATAGGAGCAATGCCCCGGGCTCATACCTATGATTTATATGAAAAGCAATTAATCAGACACATAAATCCAGTGCTTCAGTGCAGCCAAGGAATCCTCATGAAAACCTACACCACTTTCTGCTTCTTTTCTTCCTCCCTGCCTGACTAGACTGCAGACACATGAGTTTGGTTATGCGAAGAAGGGAGACAACGTTCATCAACCGAGAGAATGCCACCTAAAAGTCTCTTTCACGGCTCCGAGTTGCCCAAAATGGTGCAGCACAGTTCTCAACCTGTTCTTGGTTTCAGCATCTTAAATATGAAGATCTGCTGCATTTCTCTGTTTTGTTCTACAACACTGTAAATTGAAAATCTTTGGGTTTTTAACAATTGGTCAGACAAAACAAGCAATTTGAGGACGTCACCTCTGGCTTTAGCAAACTGAGCATTTTTCACTATTCTCTGACGTTTTGTACACCAAGAAATGAGTCAATTCATTAAGAAAATAATCTGCAAAATTATTCAATAATCAAAATAATGCTACATGTAGCCCTAAAAACCTGTATGAGGAGCTACAGCAAGAAGAATTAGCACCACTTAAAAGCACTCCGTTTTGTGCTTTCTCCAATTTTTTATAGTTTTATGACATCACCTTTTATTACGGTATTTCTCCCATTATTATCAAATAAAGCAATTTGCTCATATCTAAAGATCCTATGACTTTTTGCTAGATTCTTGAGGAGCCGGGGGGGATGTGCACCTCTTGAAGGTCTGGCAGTACAGGGAGACTTTTTGATGCTGACAGCAGTCATTGCTTCACAGCAGCGCAGCACCGTCATGGTTCAAAGTGATCCCCTTTCAGACCACAAGACAGGACTTGGTGTCCATGTGTCCTAGTGAGAGGGTTTCCCTGCCTCCATATACATTACTCTACACCCACATCTGCTGCTGATTTCCTGCTCATATCTCCTGTTGAGTTTTCACCCAACCCTACCCCTAGCTGAGGTGTCCCTTTATGTTTGTGTGTGTGCACAAGTCAGGCACCGTGCAGAATGTCCAAACACAGTCTCAATGAGTCTATTCTTGTTAACAGTATCTGTACAGCTAAAAATCTCTACCGAAAAACACATTAAGTTATACAGTAATCTGCGAGTCAACTGAACACCTACTTTAGTATGAGACAGAGCGGCTCCACAAGTGTGATGTAAGGGTGGTTGCAGAGAAGATGAGGTCACTAATGTTAGACCTTGCTCTGTTTGTCTCTGGCAAAAGATATGTTATCCAAAAATAACATGAAGGACAAAAAGGAGCCTGTTTTATACTACGGGAGGTTGAGCGTGAACACAATAGTGAATAGGATATTATGTCAGGATTACACATTGGTCAAGCACTCTTAGAAAGACATGGATATTTGACCCAAACAGACAAATACGGTCACCATGTCACATTTGTGGTCTCCGAGCCTGAACTCGGAGGGTACACAAAGAGGCCTAGTGTGACCCAGAGCCGAGCAGACCTAACCTAGGCTGCCCAGGCCAGCACTCTGACCCAGGGTCACATTCAGCCGATCTCAGTCAAAAACCAATAAACACTGGCCCTGATCCCTACATCCGTGCTCTCTCTCTCTCGAACATACAGCTCTCACAATACATCTCCTCTATGGTGCTGAGACACATTCTGCCCAGACAAGGGGGCATGACTTGGGGGGCCTCTGGCTGCTGACGGACACACGTAAACAGCACGGCTCACACAAACACACACGCAGCTAGACAAATAGTACTGAGAACCAAGCAGGCTGGACAGAAGAACAGCACCAATGAAAGACACGTCCAAACACAACGTGTCTCAGAGCGCTGGCCCACACAAAACACACTTTCACCACCAGTCTGTGAAAATATGTACATATGCGTTTGTGTGTGTGTGTGTGTGTGTGTGTGTGAGCGCCCTGAACATGTCTGGGGTCTGCGTTTTGGGGGAGATTTACGCTAACTGCTGCTGTTTAAACACTCGGGCCCCACCAAGGCCTTTTCACCCTACTCAACACATTACCACAGGATGGCCTTCAAATAAAGCATACAGGCTGGTGAGTCTCCCCCTTGGGCCCCTAGACAACCCCCCACAACCCTGCCACCCACCCCACTCTGTCCCATCACTCCCTCGCCTGCCTATGCGTCACGGCTCCATGGATGACAGGTTAATGAGGAGAAAATATTTTTACAGGATCACATTTCGACGGAGCCCCGAGAACCAATGGCAGCGCTTTTATGGGCATCAGCTCACAGACTGGGCACTTTTATCTCTTTATCTCCTCTGGTCTTTATGGGCAGGCAAGCTGTTACGCTTGTCTGACACAGACCACAGCTTACTGACTTGCAGTCAGAACCGCAGCCCCTAATCTTGGTCTTAAAACCCCACCTCAAGCACCCAACTAGAATACCAAACCCCAGCCCTCCACCCACCCTCTGCATAAATGTCTAACTGCATTTATGACCAGCTCATTCTGCCCAGTAGTGCTTATCAAAGATCTGAATGCATTCCCTTGCCAAAGAGAAACCAGGCGTTTCAGACAAAGCGGCGCAGCTGCAGCAGGTTTGAAAATAAATAGTGAAGTTAATGGCAAGGCAAACACCTCAGGCTGGCAGCTAGAGGGCTCTGGATCTGCTCAGCTTGACACCATCTCCAAACTCTCATTTTCAGCCTTGTGACCTTCACACCTCCCCCTGGCTCCTACCTGCCCCACCACCCACATCCCCCCAAAACTCCGTCCTTCCAGCCACAGTAAGACTGAATTGCCTGACCTGACCCCTTGAACTCTGCTCTCTCAGACCCTCACCCTGTCAGCACTCTTCCAAGGGGGTGCCAAGCATTGGCTGCCCCCAAACTGTGCTGTAGCCTGTTAATGATTTGTTAAAAACACAACCGTGGCAGGACACAAGGAAAAAAAAAGAGATGATGAGGCATAAAAGAGAAGAGAAATTATCAAAAACTTTAAACAAATGTTTCTGCTGAGAGGTGCACTGTTGGTGGTCTCCTGTCGAGCTAAATCAAACAACGCTGTTTCTGTCAGAAAGGCTCCAATTTAAGACAGGGGGAGGGGAGAGGGCTGGAAGGCAAGCAGAGGGGCATGCTTTGGCTTATAAATTTCGCAGAGAGGGTGAAAATGGGCCTGGTTGGGTTTGATCTCATTTTGATGGGCACAGGTTTTCTAACATGAGGACTGTGGGAAGGCAATGCTACTGGCATAGCAGAAAAATACCTTTTAAAAAACTGAGCAAATACTGTTTAATTGAAGGAAAAGAAGAAACAAAACTATGATGGTAAACACATGAGAAAGGCCATCAGTTTCAGCATGGAACACTGCACTCACCACAGTAACTTTATACCACCTCCTTTTAAGCCATCGTGACTTGGTGCATCTAAGCATGCAGATATGACAATTGGAGAAACAGGATCCACACCACTGCAAAATACATACCAATCCTGCCTACTGGCCCTGTAATAAAAGGAACAAAATGTGTTGCCACGTTTTTATCTCCGAACGAAATCAGACTGAATTTTCGTCAGTCTGCTCGCTTTTCTCTCTATCAATCTTTCATCCCGACCAGCATGGTGGCTGCTTTCTTTAACAGTTGCTGAAAGAAGAACGGAAACAAAAAGAGGGAAAGAAAGAGAAAAAGGGGTAGCTGTACTGTGCCTGGACCTGTAGGACCTGTGAAGCGTAAACCCACAGTTCTACACAAACACTGCAGTGCACTGTAAACCTTTTCCATACAAATCTATCACATGCTTATAAAGTTTATGCCAAGAGCAAAGCAATAACAAACAATAATATGTGAGAAAGAAATACCCTCATGAAGGAATCCAACGAAAAACAAAAAAAAAAAAAGCAGTGTACTGTAGCATAGTACACAGGGATGGGGGCCTCTAGATGCCTCAAACTCACTCACTGTCACTCTTAATCTGCCCAGATGTACAACAAATGACACACAGAATGTGAGGTCACACACGTACACATAACATACTGTCTGAATGGGCCCCTTGAGTGAAAATAACATGCATGCAGAGTCCTGATAGCCGTGGCTCTGAGCCTTTAAGCATGTCGTAACCTGCAACTGCGTACCTGCGGATGAGATAGACTGTTTGAGGGCGAGATTCATTACAATAATATACACTGCTAGTTATTGATGGCACTGTGGTGATTCTGACAGATGAGTATTGCTTCTCTTTTTGGATCAGCTGTTCAGAACTGATTTGATTGAAACTGAAATGAGAGTAGAAAAAAAAAAAAAAAGAAGCGTATGAGAGACCTTTAGTATCCATCAACTGTTCAACTTTAAATAATATCTCTGTCTGTGTTCATGTGTGCATGCATGTGCTCTGGGAAAATGAAGTCCGATGTACATGCCCGAGCTTGGAGGCACTTTGTCATTACTAATTGATGTCATAAAAACTGAGATCATGCAGCAGGTGACAGAGAAGCCTGCAGGCACGCACTGATTAAGGCAAACATTTGCATAGCGGCAACTGACTGAAACCTACATCAAATTCTTTCATCGGTAGTGAGCTAACATACTCTTCCGCACAGTGGCTGACACCTGGATGGATTAATTTCAGGCCTGCTGAATTCAAAAGCTTTGGCCCGTGTGGAAAACTGCTGGCTGTTGCTAGAGAACTGACCAGCTCTCTGACAGTGTTTGTTGTTTGTAGGTGAGGAGGAGCTGGGTTGAAAGGGAACGGAGGTGCAGCTGCCGCGAAAGGGCTCTTTAAAAGTCAGTGAAGTACCGCTGGGAAACGAATACTCCTTTTCATCTTGCCTCCTTTTCTCATTTGGCACACATTTTGTCACTCCTTTTTTTTTCCCTCTCCATCTGTCCTCTTCCTCCTCCTTTCACTCATTTCGCTCACTCCTTCTTTCTTCTTCTCTGTGGAAAATTTAATGGTTTCCTGGGCTCAGAGCGAGACATTCTTTCACTGTGAACAATAATAACAAGAGTAAGAGCCACTTCATGTAACCCTCTCACTCCCTCACCAACTGGGTACAACTGGGCATTCTGTGAGTGTGTGTGTGTATACTTCAGTGTGTGTGTATGTGCATGTCTAAGTACAGTACGCGCATGTATGCTTTGCTTGAAAAGTGCTGGATCTGTTAAGACTAGGTAGATTGGTCAAGCGAAGTGGGTGACTGTCTCCTTTGTTATCATCAAAGTCTGCTTATTCTTTGCTTTAAAATAACTTACACAGACCAGTGCATACGCATACACACTTTTACAACTTTTGCAAAGAAATGGAAAATTACTACAACGTGGCATGAATCTTTTAGCTCATGTTCTGTCCAAAATAATAAGTGGAAATTTGTAAAATGAAAACTTATGACACCATGAGTACGTTCTAAGAAGCTGGATGGTGGAGTTATTGGAGGAGAAGGGAGCAAAATATGGTGAAAACAAAGTGCAGGTTGAGGTACTCATTTAAACCTGCAGCGTAGAACTTTTACATGTAGATGAATGTCCATTACATTCAGGCGCTTGCCAAACGAGTTCATACAATGCTGATTAGGCCTATCACCGCCAGAAAATTTTCTCTGTATTTCACAGTATACAGAGTTTTTAAATCTCATATCAGGCTCAACATTCTCGTGCTGGCCATTTGGCTGTTAATCGTGCGATTCTTCCAGACTTTCCAAATGTTATAGGACCAAATGGATCAAATTCTGATAATGAAACAAGCAATTTCACAGGGGTTGTGAGACGCTCAAAACAATTTATCCACCATTTTACAGCTGCAACAGTTGGCTACGGCCAATAAGTGCTGGCCATCGGGCATACTTGGACACATCCTGGTGGGCAGTCAAAAAACATGTTTTTGGGCCGGTGAACCATCAAAACATATCAGTTTTTACAGGCCATCTCTGTGTGCCTGTCATTCAGAGTGTACACGAGAGAGCGTGCTGCATGCCTGTGTCACACCGTATTCAGACCGAATCAGGTGTAGCGCCGCCGGTTGAGCAGAGGTGTGTGAGGTCGTGGGCATGTTTGTGCTCTAGAATGTAACCGCTGTGAGACAATCAGAAAATAATGTTTTATTGATCTGATTCATTGGCTTTCTCTACCACCGCTCCCTCTCTTCATTCACTGACTACCTCACTTGACCGTACTGCTCTCTCTCTCTTTATCTCTCGTCTTTTTAAAAAAAAAGAGTGAGGAAGCCAACGGAAACGTCTAACTTTCACATTATCAAATGAAGAGAAATGTCCTCCTCTCGTCCTAGTAACGTCTTTGTACTCAAGCAATCACAGCTGAGTGTCTCCCTTACTCTCACTGCCAGCAGGGGGAGACAAAAGTCCCGCACTCCAGCTTTAAGGTTTTCACAGATACATGTAGGGTTGCATCCAGATATAGGCTGATTGCAAAATGCCTTGGCGGAGCCAGAACTTTACTGAGCATGCAGTGACAGGCTTTTTTTGTTAGGGAGGCTCCAAGAAATGTGTGTGCACTCCTGTCACCAGGCGTCCAGGCGCCCTCTGAAGCAGTACGCCTTCGCAAACACTAGAAGTACGCTTTCAGTGTTTGTTCACTTTTGACCACAAACCATCCAAACAATCTAGAAATACGTTGTATGACATTTCAGACTAATATCAACAAGCCAGAGAATTTAGCTCTCTAAGCCACAAAGTCTGTTACTCTTCCTCAAGTCACGAGAGCAGTTCATTCAGAAGGCTTTCAGCTGCACGTTAGAGGCAACGTGAAAAAAAAAAGAAGAAGAAGAGATGCAGAAGGGCCAAGACCTTTGCTCTCATTTAGCTTCCAACAGCTTCACCTTCTGCTCTCCACAGCTCAACATCACAGGGCCAGGGAGGGCCAAAGGACCAGGGACAGAAGCCAGGGGCAGGATGTCACGTCGAACCCTGAACCCACCAGCCAAACCAGCAAGGCTCTGTGGGACGCTCCGTCCCAGCTTTGACAACAAAGGAGAGGGCCTGACACTGGCCAGGCAGCCCCCTGTTCCTGGCTGGACTCCAAGTCTTCTAAGACCCTTTAAGGCTGCTCTACAGGACTGTGTCCAGGCTTTGGCATTGCTGAGAAGTTTTCAACCCATCACGCATGGAGCTGTTCCCCTGGGCATGCAGAGATGTGTCCTGACAGAAAGGACTGTCCTCCCAGCACAGAACTCAAGAATACTCCAGAGTGGAAACATAGATAAGAGTCAGTCCACTCTCAGACTGAAGCCTTATCCAGCCAAATCCCACGCACACATGGAGTAGGAGGGCATCAGGGGAGAGAACAGACAAAAAAAAACATAGAAGCTTAAAAAAAAGTGTTACCTTACTACTACTTTAAAAACTCTGCAGTGTGTCTATGAACACGTCATAGTGTCACCATAAAAAGCCCTCCACAATACTGCTGGTGTCAGTTTCATAAACAATGCAGCTTTATTGCTCCTGGGGGAATGAGAGGACTGTATGAACGATCGTGTGAAATTCCACAGAGAGGAAACTGGTTTTAGATTGTTTTCAGTATTCATCACAGCATATTATGTTGAGTAAGGCCCTCGAAGCTTCCATTGAAATTCAGGCCTGAAACTTTTCTGTCCAATTTGAAATGAAAAAAACATTTTCCCTCTGTTTTTAGCTCAATGGATATTGGTGGAAAACAAAAATGTGCATTAATGTCACCATTTGGTAAGGTAAGGTTGAATGATAGACCAATTTTCAGTCACTGACGCTAGTATAAAATACTGATCTGACTGAGGGTCATAAATGCTGCTTGCTAACCAAGGCAGAAATCCCTCAGCTGCTTTATTTGTTTTATAGTCAAGCAGTTGCCTGTCAACAGAAACACATCAATGAAAACACATTTGTTAACATGATTAGATTGAGTTGGATGTGAAGTTAAGGAGTTACTTTCTTAATGTCATTGCAACACAAAGTATATCAGTCATGTTCGTGGAGGGTTTACAAGCAGACAATCGTACAGACCTTTCAAAAAAAAACAAGACTCAAAAATGTATTTTCATACTTATCCAAATTTCCGAACATTTCCAAAAAGGCTTTTGGATGTTAAAAACACCACCTTAGTGTGCATGTAAGCCCAAATGAAAGGGAACACTGTGTTTTTAAATGTATCCACATTGGCGTGGAAATGGTCTCAGAATGTGATGGGTACACAGAGTTCCCTAAAGAAGAAGTGGCAAGGGAAAAGGAGGGGGTAGGTGAGTAAAATAGAGAGAAGGAGTGGTGTTCAAGGGTTTTGAGTGGTGTCCAGCAGGGTTCAAGTGCTGGTGTTTTGGTCCTTAAAGAGGCAAGCAGCAGGACTAAGATCCAGAAACCAGTAAACCTCCGACACAATAACAGCAGAGTTTAGGGGCTCCCCATCTTAGCGACTTGAACAATTCCACAGTATGTCTGTGCATTAATGAACTACTTGGGCTCATATGCAAATCAGACAATGCAGCGAGACACTGTGCAAGTGCTGAGAGTGTGTTTGAGCGTGGGTGTGTTCCTGTGGGAGTGTGAGATCCCAAAGGTGGGAACTGGGCAACCTTCTCACCCTTGTTCTGTGTTCCTCCCCAAGGGTAAAATAGAGAGAAGTGGGGAGGTTGTGAACAAGACACTGCGATGGCAAACACACAAGAACAGATATGGGGGGTTGGGGGGAGTAAATGCCGATGCAGGGGGGGTTAGGTGCTGTGGTAACAGCGTTCTCAGACAAACAGCGTGATCAAGATTCAACACACAGACACATAAACAGAGCAAACACACTCACATGCATTCCATACACAGAAAATGGGCGAGCACTATGCAAACCCCAAAACAAGATGTAAATGGATAAAAAGATGTGGCACTTTGCCATAATCCCCAACAAGACATCAGTCTCCCATGGACAGAGACAAGCTCTGGGAACATCTGAATGAAATGACAGAGAAATAGAGGAATTAGTAGATGAATGAGAGAACGAGGGGATGAATGGTACATCTTGGCCAAACTAATGGGCTTGGAAAGGCTGCTTTCTTTTACCGTCCTCCAGGAGCTATAGCTCTTTGAGTGGTGTTTGGTATGAATGTGAGCAGGTTTGTGAGTGATGGCGACTGCATTTATATATATTAAGCATTTTAGTAAAAAGTTCTACTGTACAGTATATCAACTACTGTGTAAAAATATGCATATTCAGTATGTGTGCCACACATTTTATGCTGCTGATTTACCGTTGCCGTCACTAGTGTGACCTCTCCCTCAACCTTTAATGTCTTCAGCAGCCTCGTCCTCTCTCCCAGGCCCGTCTCTCCACTCTACCATATTTTCTTTCTCACTCTCCCTGTACAGGCAGTGTCTGTACTGGGTTCGCAAATGTATATCTAGGTATAGTAATAGTCGATTCATTTGCTCACCGTTGCACCGACTATTTCCCCCTAAAATAACTGTATGTTGCAATGTGTTACTGGATTTTCTAAGATTTATAAAAAAATTCCAAATAGTTATGCTTGAAAAGTTAAAACAGGTGCCAGGACCGTTATGAAAATGGTGTGAAAAAGCACATAAGTAGACCCCTGTTGAGGCCTTTGCACCTATAATAACAAATGTAGAAGGGGAATAAGAGGGGGGAAAGAGAGGTGAGGACCCACTCAGGGAAGAGGGCAATAGAGGGAAGGAGAGAGAGATGATATGTGAAAAGAGTGAGAGAAGGACCGACACATCATTTTAAACTGACTGACACACCACTACGTAATGCTGATGTGTCCATATATAGTTAAAATAGTTGAACTTTACTGTTTTACTGTCTGTCCTCCACACATGATAACAGTACAGTACCGGGCAGAAATCTTTTACAGCCTCTCATGTACAGAGAGATGTTGTGAAAGTGAGGCTCAGTGTGAGATATTAAAACAACAGATCAAGCAGACACATTTGTTTTATGTGAACTGGGCTTGCAAAATGAAGTGTTAGCCATATATCATTTTGACATTTTTGGGTGCATAGCAAAAACCTGCACTTTTAGTGACATATTATAAACAAAGCATGAATATAAACTGTTATTGAGTTAAATTCTGCACATCCGTGAAAACTGATTATTGTTAACAGTTTCCAGGAATGACAGCTGAGGTTCTGTAAGGGCCAGACATGCATTACAACAGAGCAACAGTCTGTGTGATGTATGAGATATTGCATTTACACTTTCAAGAGTGTCTTTGACTCACACTAGAACCCTCTAGTGTTGCAACAGTCTGCTTACTGTGAATGAGTTTAAAACATTAAACACTAGTATAATACGATATAAAAGGTGATGTGGAGATCAATTTCAACTCAAAAGACATTTTCATCAAATTATCAAACATGTAGGTAAACAATTCAATATTGAATTTCATCCTTTTAGCATCAGGATTTTGGTTGTCATGACAACACTGAAGTCCTTCGAGCTGTTCGTATGAGATTCTGTGCTGTGAAAAAGTTTATATACAGATGAAAGACGTGAGAAACATGTCAATGTGAGACGATGCATACCTTATACCGCATCTTGGGACAGGAGTGAATGTAAAAGCCCAGGTAGTAGTAGCACAGTTTGGGGGACTGTTTCTGCAGCTGCCTGGTGAAAGAGATCTCCCTATAAAAGGAAACACATGAAAATACTTTTTTAGACAGGTACTGTAAAAGTAAGGTACATGCTTCATGCATTTAAAAAAAAGTACACATGCATGCAGCTTGGTGATTTTTTTCTTATCTTTCTTATGCTCACTCCAGCACCGATTTCTCTTCTTCAGTCAGTCACAGCTGGAGATGCTGCACTGCAGTCGGCAGAGTCTTAAATTTCACATGGTGCATAATCATTTTAAATTTACCGTTTTGGTGAATTTCATAGTTTATTTTAGATTTTTAAAGTTTATGTATGCTCCGTCAAAAGGAACAGCCAAATAATGACGCACCAGAAGATCAGCAGTTTGTGGTGGTTTTCATTAATGAAAACAAAAAAGCCAAGTAAAATAATGAGTTATTTAGAAGATTACTATTTAAAGAAAGTAATATCCGAGCATACGCCGATTAACTTAAAATGTGTTTTTCTTACAGGTTGCCATATAAAGGAGGGCATTAAGAAATAAAATTGGTAATAGCAGCTCTGACTTGAGCGGTGCCCAAGCTGAGGAAGTAAACACCCACACTCAAAAAGGCAGCTTTTCCTGGTCTCATTTCATTACACAAAAACAACTGCCTTCTCTCTATGTAGGCATTGAGCCCTCGAGCAAAGAAGCTGGTGAAAAAGTAGGGAGAAAGCGTGTAAAATAAAGATTTAGAACTCGGAAGATTTATACAGCTTCTTCAAATACAGTAAATGTCTTGCCTTCTTTATTTTTCCCCAATAGTTTCTTCCTTAATTGCACCCTTTTACTAAAAGCCTATTTTCCCCTTTCCCTCCACCATTTCCTTCACTATTCCATAACTAAATTCCAGCTCCTCTTTCTTCTCTCTTTTTGTTTCACTCTTCCTTCCACCCCTCTGTGTTTCACCCGCTTAAATGAAGGGGGAGAATTCCCTTTCTTACAATACTTAAGAGAGAGAGAAAGAGGCCTTAAAATAAAATAGATGCACTGAAAAATAAGACATGGGACAAAGCAGGCCAAGGCAGGGAGGGGGAGAAACAGGGAGAAGAGAGAGAGAGAGAGCAGGAGGAGAATATAAAAGAGGAGGGTCAAGAAAGAGAAAGGGAGGGAGAATTAAGGCAGCTAGAGCGAGGTGCTAGAAGGTCACCCGCTTGCTGCCAGGTTCCTGGGTTCCCATCCCCTTTCTACAAAAGGGCCCGGCAGGCCTGAATTGGGGGAGGGGGGTCCAGAGAGGCGAGGGGCCCATTCACAAAAAGCCCTGCGCCCCCCCTTCACTTGAGCCCTTCACACCCCCACCTCCAGCCCTATGGCAGCAGCTTGAGTCCGCCATTATCCCCTCTTCAGCCATCTGACACTCCAGCACAAGCCAATTATCAAGCCCTCTGCTCCTGCACAGCTTCCCTCATACTGATGTGCATACACACATACACACACACACACACACACACACCCAGACACAAAGGGCCTATAATAGTGCATACCTCGAGGTGCTTACTGCAGCCTCACATGCATGCGGAAACATTTCATTACAGGCCCAGTGTTGATTAGCCAGATATAAAATATAGAATGAGCTTTTAGTGACACAGGCATAGTTAGATTCATTGAGCCAAGTGTACAGAGCATCTATTCACTATTACACTATTGGACTGCACACTATACTAGAAGGCTGTAATGCAGGTTATAATTTCTATAAGCAGATCTGTTCAGACATCTAACATACTGAAATAATTTTACTCATTTTAACATAGACCTACTGTATTCTACGTGTGCACTCTACTGCAGGAAAGGAAAATATTGTGTATGTTAAAAATATACTGGATTGGACGCAAAGAAGAAAGTGATCCAGGTTGGACACCAGCTGTGTTTCCTACACATGGTGCCTCAGGCACCTTATTATGTGCCTCTTGTCTCCTCCTCCTTCTGTCCTCAGGGCCCACAACAGAAGGACCAAACCTCCCGCAAGAAATTTCTCAACATCCCCCTCTCCTGTTTCCACTGCTGAATCACACATACACACACACACGTTGATGCCTAGAGGACCGAAACACACACTGACAGATACAAAATCAGTGCCGCTGTGCTTTTCTTTTGTAATGCATAACATACATATTTAACACATAATCAAAACTCTATGCCTGTTTTTCCAGATGAGGATAGGGCAATGTGCCACAGAGGTACTTTAAAATGAATTTAAAATGAAAAAAAATTTTCTCTGTCTTTCCATAACCTCTCCATGACTTTCTTTTACTAAGAGAGTGCTGCTAGATACATAACAGTGCACTTGTACATGGTTGAACAGCCCATGCTCCATTTGTACGTGCTGTGAAGAAGAAACACCATCTAATGTAATCAATGTTTGCACAAGTTTTGAAGTGTGTGTGGGTGTGTGCGCACAAGCATTCTGTACAGTAAGTTTTGGACAAAATCGGCCAGGCCGAGCAGACTAGGGAGTGTCCAGACCTGATCAAAGGCCTGGGCTCTGGTGTCTGTAAACAAGCAGGAGGATTTCAGTCCTGCTGGCTCCCTTCTTCAAGGCCTCCTCCACACACCGAGCGCTCTGTGTTACTCTTGGAGTCAGACTCTTGAAATAATAAGTGATGTCGAACTGTGTGCTGATGATGACCAGGGCGTTCCCCTCTATATGAGCATGGGCCTGTCTGTTCTGACCGCTGGGCTGACTTTGACTTTGTGCGTGATTACACATACACATATGAATTAAACGCTCGCAACTCGCATGCTAACACCTGTACACACCAACTACAAAGCCGAGATCGCCCAGTCTCCCACATCTGTGCAGAAATATTTTAAAAAGCCTTTCTCACATTATTGGGTTACATTTTACAGGAAACGCCAGATATGCGTCTGTGTGCGCCTGCAGTATGTGTGTGTGTGTTCTCTTGTTTCATCTTGGCAGAGAGAGCTGTCGTCAGCTGAACCACAAACGGAGCACTGCCTCGACCAATCAAGTGCGACTAGAGAGGTATTTTCATGACCTATAGTATATGGCACTTATAGTATACGGTTCTAAGGAAAGATAAAAAAAAAATTTTGGGAGGAACCGAAAAGATCAAAAGTCAGGGAGAGAGAAGGTTAACAGGAGGGCAAATGTGAGGGAATGAAAAGGGAGGAGGAATTAAAAAAAAAAAAAAACAAAGAAGAGAATGATCAACAATGAGACACACAGAGAAAAGAGGAGGGTCAGCTACATGCTGATTTTTAATAAATAACAACCCTCTTCATTTCAAGATATTGTATAATTACTGACAGATTTGCAGCAGAAAAAGAAAGGAAGGGCAGGCATACATGTATTTACGACAAGGCTTTCAACAGAAAAGGGTTAATGGGACTGGTTTGCATCCTAGCAACCAACCTGAGAGCAGAGTAGGAGCCCAGAGACAGTGAGGCAAAGTCTGGGTGGTAGTACAGGTAGACAGAGGACACACAAGTAGGCAGGATATCGATCACCCCCACCGCCACGATGCGCCCGTCCAGCCAGTACTGCTGGTGGAAGGAGCCGTAGCCCACCTCAGGCCCATCAGGAGAGTGCTCTGCCTGAGGAGAGACATACAGAGTGAAACGATAAGAGAACACGGTCACTGGTCAAAACAATAGTAGTACTCTTGTGTGCCGTATAGTTTGCATGTACAATATATAAATCACAGAGGAATGAGAATGTGGTATTTAATAGGATTGTTTTACTTTCTTGCACAGATCTACTTTCTCTGTGTTACACACACACACACACACACCTGTATGATGGTGTATTATAACCCAGGCTTTTCCCTGCCAGGCCTCACGCATTATGTGTGGGGGTGTACAGTAGCCTCACATTCAGCCTGCTAATGGCTCCCAAATGTGGAGCGAGAGCAGGAGCGGGGTGGAGTTGGGGATGGGGTTGTGAGGGGGGGGGGGAACTGGCCACAGAAACACTCCAGGAGAAGACTTTTTAATAAAAAGACCCTGCATGAGCAGAATCCATTTCACCAGGCGGTGGTGGAGTGTTGCCAAGCTTTCTCCTATGACTGCGTCTGCTCTCTCCATGTGGCATGAAAGAATGTGGGTGTAGGTGTGCACCCGCGTGGTTGTGTCTACCCCGTTAATAAAACAGTTAAGTATTCGACACACGTTGCGTTTCTCATAGGGATTCGCATGCTGGGTTTTTCAATCAAGTCACTTGACTACTTTTATCACAGAGGCTTAAGATTAGAGGTAGAGGGGCTGGGGTTAAAAGTCATATTAAGCAAGGGTATTGCTTTATGTTTGTGTGTGAGAGTGTGTGTGTGTCTTTCTTCAGTGTACGAGTAACAGGATCCTTCTACTTCACTAGCTTTCATCTGGACCAAGTTAGGTAGCGCAGACGCTGCTAGTTATCACAACACAGAGAGCTCGCTCACTAATCCAGTGTGCCACTGGGCTCATACTCTGACCGAATTAAACCTGATCAAATACAAGCAAGGCACACACACAGACACAAACACACACACTCCCTGCAGCTCCATGACCCCAGAGGACTGAACATCACCAATGAAGTGACTATTTTTTTTTTTTATAAAGAGAAGTTGGTGGTAAAAACAAAGACCACAATATCCCTCAAGCTCAGGCCCTGGCACACCCAGGTCTGATTACCTGTCTGACACAATGTATACCAGAATCCATTCATTATTCTTGTGTGTGTGTGTGTGTGGGTAGTTGGATGGGAGGGGACGATTAAATTGTCTAAATGCAGCTCCACATCAGAGGACATATGATATGAGATTGATATGATGTGGGTTTACTGCACATTAGCCGCGACTGACTGGCAAGCAGGCGGGAAAAATCAAGAATAAAATATGAACAGTTATTCACAGGGTAGCTGGGGGTGTTGAAGGGTGACAGGCACCACATCTGGAACAAGCACTGCACTCTATTTGGCTATTGGTGTGTGTGTGTGTGTGTGTGTGTGTGTGTGTGTGTGTGTGGTTGAGAGGGAACTGGCTGTCTGTGTAAGCAGGCAGCCTGTTATTTCTTGGCACAAGTTCCCCCAGAAACACTGGAGGCTTTGTCAGAGGCCCCTCTGTGTCATTTAGATGTTGTAAGTTAAAGGAAAGAACACCGGCTTTCGCATGCGCACGAAGTGATTGGTGTGTGTTAGATGGTGTGCGTTAGAGAGAGAGAGGGAGATTTTCCTTACCCCACCTCGAGTTTACATGCTTGAGAACACAATTATATGAATGTGAATGCCAGCGCAGTAGAAGTAACGGCTGTCTCAGTTTGTATGTTTGTTTGTAAGTTCACACCATGTCCGAGGCTGATCCTGTCTCACTGACCTGTGCGTCACCTCAGACGACAGCTTAATGGTCGTGTCCTTGCCACTGTGACAACAATCTAAACATTCTCTGGAACACTTCAAACCACCCCAGAGCTTCCCCTGCAGCCCCAAATCGCTCTCATATGGACTCAAGAGAGAGAGCCATATGAGCAGTATGCTTATCTAGAGGAAATGGGGAGGGGGTGCATTGAAAGCTTTTTTTAAAATATATTTGGGTAGACTTTTCCTCAATCAAGGCAACTGACATGATGTGAAATTGTCAGGCACATGAATGTATATGAGAATGACTTTCAGACACTTCTCTGTGATTCTTATAAGTTATTGGCATTCATCATCTTAATTATTCTAGCAACTTCCACCCACATGTGAGCATGATCTGCTTCCAATGATCATTTCAGATGGGAGAGAAAAGGGAGAGACTGTGTTTGTAAGGTCCAGGTATTGATGCTTCCAGTCTCTCTTTTGGCCTTTAGAAGCACTGAAAACATTTAGTGAAATAAATTAATGCATTAAATAAAAGGTTATATTTTTTAAATGATATAATGCTACTGATAACATCTCCAAACAAAGAGAAATCCTGATTAATCGTCTTTTGGTGGAAAGGCCCGATTTGGACGAAGAGGGAGACATTTTAATTAATGTGATGAAACTTATATGGTCAAAGTAGTTTATTTGGGCATCTGATTCAAACATTGTTTCTTTAATAGCAGAATGGACAAAGGCTTGGCTTGTGTTTGAGATGTGACAGATACTAGTTGAAAAACAGATTTTGGAAACAGCTTTCAGTTTATTCCATCTCCTAATAACAACCAGTGAGTTGCACAATAGCTTTGGGATAAGCATTGTTTCATCTACTATTTCTTTTGTTTTCTGGTATTTATTTGAATGAAATAACATTTATGATAATGTTTTTAGCTATCTTTATTCGCGTCTGTCTATTTTTCCACATGTATTTTATTCTGGATTTATTTATTAAGCTTATAAACGTATAATTTTAGAGAAATTCTAAAACTCTGAGAAAACTTATTTGATGTGTGTTTTCAATTGTGCTGTAAATTCTTGAGTGGCAACAATTAACTGATTACTTCATCGACAGAAAATTAAATTGATAACAATTTTGAGAAGTGAAATTTACTTTACTACCAAACCTGTTTACAAAAACGTTCCATTGTTTTACACAGCTGGTAGACTTTTCTGTTTTTGGTTTACAGCTGAGGTATGCACTGTGGGGCTTGTGTGCTTACTACTATGGTATGTCAGCTGGTACAATCCCTGCTGATGTTTATCTCTGGTTTTTACAAAATGAAAATTAATTCTCTTCCTCCCAGGGAGTGTTTAGAGGAGAGAGAGAGGGAGAGAGAGAGTGAGAGAGCAAAACCCAGGAAGACAGATAAACAGAGAGAGAGTTTCAGAGGAGTGGCCAAGGCCCTGGGTCCATAAAAAAACTTTGTGACTAATTGGCCAACACCCCTGTTAATGAGTGTTTGCCCCTTGGTTAGACACATTAGGAGGCTGTAAAGGAAGATAAATAGAAACAGAATGACTGTATGAACCCCACTCGGCTAATAAAACCCAGAGTTTCTACAGCACATGCCCCTTAGACCTCACTAGGGTCAAGTGCAGTGACAAACACCTGTATGACTGCTGCTCATCATGTTTACAGGTACTGATGTGCCACTGTGTATCAGACAGCACACATGTGTTTGCATGTCTGTTTGTGTGTATAAATGTTTTGGGTTTTTTTTAAAAAACAGAAAATCAATGACATCTGATGTTAATTACCTGTGTTTCAGCATGAATCCTCTGCAATTTTGGTAAAAAAAATGAACACAGCGATAAACAAACAAGTCAGACAACCTGCATCCTAATTAGCTGCAGTTGAATTTGTAAGTATGCTGTTTGCATACATTTGTATAAACGCAGGCTTACATGTGAGCAGATGAACCACACAGTATGCAGGTCCATGTGGTGAGTGTCTGTGTGTGTGTGTGTGTGTGTGTTTTAATAGCACTCTGATTGGAGACAGATGGAAGCCAACACGCAGAGGTAGCGCAGAAAGCCATGCATAATAACTCTGAAATGGAGAGAATTTGGAGGAGACAGGAGAAGACAGAGAGAGATCACAGAGAGAAATAAAAACAAGTTGGGCGAGAGGAGGCCAAACCAATGAAGACGGTATCCTAAATCAATCTGAGAGGAGGGGACAATGAAGTCAGGAAGATATGTGAGGCAGTATGCCACAGTGTGCGTGTGTGTGTGTGTGCAGGACTGTGTAATTCAGTGTGCCTGGCCGCCAGCCTTGACGAGGTGATAAAAGCTTATTTCCTATAAACACTAATGATGTTCATTAGTGAAGACCTGCGGGGGCCCACAGGGCAACACAGAGTGACTGTGTTTGTGTGTCTCTGTGTCAGTCGGTTTGTGTGTGCTCCTGGACCTCAATCCTATTAAAGTGGCTGTTATAAATGCCCATCCTGGGTCTAATTGCTGGTGTAATTGTCCTGACCCGACAGGTCCACTGGTGTTTGTGAAGGCTGCAGCTCACCAGGCCTGCTTGATGCTCAGTGATGCCTGGCTGCACCTTAATCTCACTCAGTGACCACAGAGAATACCACAGCTTAAAAAGGTGCAATATGTAAGAATCAGAAATTCCTTCTCATTAATGACACCGGTGGCCATTAAGTGAGCTGCAGTTAGCATCCTGTTCCTGCCCCTGAATCCTCTTCCTGATGCCATTTATGTCCTTCCTATTATAACCATCTAAACATGTTGTAAGTGGATTACCGGCAAGGTTTTTTTAATGAATGCACCAGAAGCTGACATCAAACTTTCCATGGTACTTGAATAATTACTTTTTTTTGGCTAATTAGGCCAATAGCCATCTGTTAGGTCCCAAATTGATGCCCACAGAGCCGCGTAATCAGCCTGTAATCTGTACCACACTACACAAAGTGAAGAGCAGCGGTATATCTCCGTCAAGGTCAAAGGTAAGGACTGGTCTGAGGGCCTTGTGTTCACAGTCACAATGCAATCTGGACACCACATTTCACTGTTTTCCTCCCTCAACACCCCCTTTCACTTAGACAGGGCTAAATTAAAACCCCTCCAGTATGAAACAAAAACCCCCTTCCTGAATCCCTTAACCCCCCTCAATCCAGCTGGAGAGCTCTTGAAGACAGAGAGAGCAAAGGTGGGTGGGTAGGTATGAGCGCTTCAAGTTCTGGAACATTTTCAAATCATTAACAAAACTGAGGATTTACTTCCATGGGTGCTGGTGAGAAAAATCATTTTGACTGAACTTGGTGTTGAGGTTGTGCAGCGAACACTGAGCAAAAAAAAACTTGTAGGCCTGCTTATTTTAACTATCCAACTATGTTTTAGAATAAAATAACACATATATCTGTATCTTTATCAAATTTAAATGCAACCAGATGACATCAGTCAGTGATGTATGTATTCCATATTAACATATGGAACTACATACTGATAATCACTAAAGAGTAGTGATTGTCGGTGCCATTTCAATACTCCTCACCAGTTCGGTTCTTTATTGATACTCTTATTGGTTTTTTTTCATTACTAAATAATTACTTTTTTAAAAAATGTATTATTTTAAAAAAGAATGAATGCAGAACAGGATTAGAATGTATTTATATTATAAATATAACTAAATGTTTCTAGAGCAGCAACAGCAGTGTTTATTGTGTAACAATAAAGTCACCATATAAATTCAATCATATCTCTGGAAACAAATCTAAAATGTCGATAAAATAAATAATATTCCTGACATCAAAATACTGAGTGAAGTGTAGAAAGAACAAGAACAGACATCAGTCAGTATCAGTCATTGATCCTGTCCCCTGTCCTCCTCCCTCTGCTGCTGCTGTCATTCACTGCCTGCAGGTAGAGGGGAGAGGCTCGTTGCTCTCATCCAACAGCTAAGTTTACAACAATTTGGCAAATTTTAAGATACGTGGAAAACTAAGCTCAACAGTTGACTACATACAGACAGCTTTTGTTTTAGCTTGTTCGTAAAAATTCACTATTAGCCGAGCTAGCACTCTGTGCTTGTGTAAAACATAGCGATGGTGGATGAGAGACTGCGGACAGAGCAGATTGAAATATCACTTTTCTACATGTTTATGCTTTTGAACAGGTGTATTGATAAAGTATCGGCTTTTTACTTACGATGGTTTTATTGCACTTACAGTGACGAGCTTATCGTCAGCTCAAGTAATTTTCATTTCACCTGTGCTCTGCTGTACGCTGACCTCGCTCTGTGTGTGTATGTGTGTGTGTGTGTTTGTATATGTGGAGGTTGCAGCGTGATAATAAATTACACCAAAGCGTTTATCAGTATCAATAAAAGAACTGGTGACGTTGGAGCTTATCAATATTACAGTCTTTAATAATTTAGCCCCAGGCCCATTTAATACTGGCTTTCAGTACCCATCCCTACAGAGAAATAAGTGCACATTAAATAAAATGACCATATCTTTGATTATTTTGGAGAAAAATAGACATATAAATGGATGCATATAGAACTGTGGGAAGCTGGAACAAGCGTTGATGTCTGACTATGACGACACAAATAATTCACTTTTGATGGAAATCCATCGATAGACGGAGCACTTGCACCCATGTACTTCCCTTCTTCATCCATGACAGTAATTTGACCAAGACGACCTTCTCTTGGTTGGAACAAATCACTACAGGTCACACATATGGATCAATGGAGACGGTTTAAAACAGGTTTTATTAAACTGTCAACAAGCCAAAGGAAATACATACCTCTAGTGGTGAATCACAAAGAAATCTCCGGAACTGTAGAGGAAGGCAGGAGAGAGAAACAGAGAGAAAAACAGTTAGTTCTGTGGGTCACCAACCCTTTTGAAAAGGCATAAATGAAAACCATACACGTCCCCATTGCTGTCTTATATAATTTATCCCTCCCTGTTTTCTCCCTACTCAGGTGTCGCATATCAAATGTAGCCCCCCATTCACAAAGGGGCATAAAAAGGAATATTGTATTTACACAAATGAAAACATTTAGCCTATCAACTGAAGCCTACAGTCCAGGGAGGACATAGTGACAGCTTAAATAAGCAGAGTTGCTGATGTCAAAATAACCCATCTCTTAACACACTTTAAAATGCACATCAGATATCAATTACTGGGGACTTTATGTCTGTGGAAACATTAAATCTTTCTTCCATTCTTTCTACTATTTCCTGTGCTCCTTCTTTTTGAGCGCCAGGGTTGAGAGCAGTATGTTTACAGACGAGCCAACCTGCCGGACAGGAGGACAGACGTAGCACGCTTCCATGTTTAGGCCAAAACCAGTCTATAATGAGAACCAGCAAGGCCACAGTGGAGCAGTGATGGACAGCTTTTGGTTTACTCAAGTCTATCTCGCAGGCATGCACACGCACCACAGTTTCAAGTTCATATTTCACAAAGAAATGCTACGGTCTAGCTGTGTGGTTTGGTGTGGAGAACAGTATCATGAACATAGAATATAGAGGTGCACATGCAGGACTTAACAGGGAGAGGATATGAAATGCAAAACAACTCATACAATACTAACCTAACAGCTGCTATTATTAATGTGTTGCTTTTTTTCTTGTTTTCCGCTTTACTGTACCTGTATTGGCTTTTTAATTGCATTATATTTGATAGAAATGGCTGATAGTTGATATTTTGATCAGTTATTTTTTCCCTGAACCTTGTTCTGGTCGAGCTAAAAAACAGCATTTTGGAAACAAAACCTCTCCAGTGAAACACATGCTAAGGAAATCCTTTAAAAGTGGATTAGAAGATAGTCAAGGATATTTAACTGAAGTTTCACATATTGACTGTGTTGAAAGCCTAGAACCTGCCCAGCATATTGGCAAACAAATATAACAGTAACCTCAACTCTCTGCATTACTTCCTAAAGAATGTAAGAGCAAACCAAACCCAATAAGAATCAATTTGCTGACCAGCATCCCGTCCACTCATTCTTTCAGTTGTGTCATGATTACCGGTATTTGGAAAATGACTAGTCTCTCATTTTCCTGTGCATACAGCAGCTCTGCACTGCCACATATTGTCTCTGTCTTTCTTAATAAAAAGAAGATGCTCTAGGAGTTGCTGGAAATTCCCACAATCGCATCAACATCCTCACAGCAGTAAAGCAAGTAAAAGTGATGACTGCCAGAGGTCCGAACCCGTCCAACAGAGTGTGTGTTTCTCCATTTGTCTGCTGCAGCTGACGTGTGTGTTGGTGACACTAATGCAGCGTTCTCCAGCACGGGGGATGTTTTGGCAGAAAAGAAGTAAAGAATGATGCACTGTCATCTGTCACTTCTATTTTATGTTTGCCTGGAGCCAACACCTAAACTGTTTTCACTACCTCTCAGACTCACCCACTTTTGTTGGATTCTAGTCAGAAAAATGACAAAATCCCAAAAATATTAGCCCCAGTCAGAAAAAATAAAGTGGATCTCTAAAGCAAGAAGACAGACTGCTTGTGTACAGGACTCAAAAACAACTGAATTCAAACATGAAACAGTACTCATGTCCCATTAGTAATGCATGTACTGCAACTGTGCGCGCAGTTCTTGCTGTGAGGTATTGTTGGGAGCTGTAAAAGTCTTTAACGGTGCTCAAAACTACAACAAAACACAACACACTGCCTTCACCCTCAACTCAGCCTCATGCCAGGATAGACAGGAGCGGAGGGGAAGAGGGGATGGAGTGAACTGCTCAGACACAGCACACATACAAATGATCGGTGCTCATCCAACAACAGCTCCTATGTCATTTTAACTTTACATCCTACGGTACATCTATCCCAGAAAGAATATGTCAAACTGTTTTAAAATAATGGTACCTCACTGCATGCAAGTACACTTACACACATTCTTTAATGTAAATTTATTAAAAATCAAATTCACCTGCTAAAGAGAAGAGAGTATTTTGTACAATTTTGCACTTTACATGACCAATGCAGACATTGGAGTGATCCCATGTGTTCGGTCGACAATGATCTTTGCTCATGCGAAAAAATGCTTATCAAGTTCCCCACCTGTGTAACTGTGCCAGTAAAGTGTAATTTTCCACTGCTAACTTTGCAGTGACTACTGCTCTGCCAGTCTACAAATTACCAACAGCAAAGCCTCCCAATGCGTAACATCGCTGGAGGGCACAAATGAAACTTTTGTTGAAAACTCACAAAAAACGAAAAACGGTTTACCAACAGAGCAGCAGCTGCGGTTATTAGATGATGTCATTTATAGAGGCCATGCTATGACACAGGCTTCTGTGTGGAAATGAGAATCTCCAAACAATCTTGTAATAAAACGCTCTATTATTTGATTAGATAAGTGTGTGTGAGAACTTTTATGCTTTAGAGCTTCTTAATGTATGCAAATACATACTTGGATGGGTGTGTCATTATAAGCTGCGGTAGCTCTAAGCACCTCCCTTCCTCAGTCGCTCCTCCTCTACTTTTACCGGGGACTCAGGAGGGGGCTGCTGGGTAATCGTATCCACGGGGCCGAGCAGTGGAGCAATCGGAGCTTTCCACTGCTGTGTCAACCCTTCTTGGCTGGGAGAGGCTGCTCTCCTAGGGCCTGGCAGGGCTGACCCCTCCCTGGCCACTGACAAACCACAGACCACACGACGCTGCCAGGCTGACAGACACACAAAGACAAACTCATTCTCTCTCTCACACACACACACACACAGATATTTTAATAGGCAGGCACAGTCACTCAGGCATGAAGACAGCAAGGGAAAAAAAAAAAACATGTGAATACAATCTCAGCTTCCTCTCTCTCTCTCTCTCTCTATCTCTAATGCAACAACACATATGTCTGTAAACGGAGCCGTGGCCACAGCACCTTCTGGAACGCTCTCATCGACAACACATGGAGTCCATCACTTCCTCTCCAACTCTCCCTTTCCTATAGTAAACACTCATCTGTGTACGATTAGGAGGGCAAGCAGCCGTCTCACACACACACACACACAAGTGTCTTCACTCACACACATACAGTACATATAAACACACACATCTGCTTAAGTCTAATTGCTACTTAGACCGCTCGTCATTGTGCTCTTTACTCGCTCAAATTGTTGTACATATTTGAGCAACAAGATGTCTGTATTCACTCTCTGACATTAAAAAAATAATAAATAAAAAAAACACAGACCATTTCTTTCTCTCTTCACTACACTTTTTGCTGACTAGATCATTGTTTATTCCAGAATGTGGAGCAGAGGAGCTCCGGGAACCTCGCTGCAATGCAAAGATCTGTGTATAAAAATAAATAAAACACTTTAAGCTCAGACATAAGAGGAAGTGGATCTACGACGGTACTGTTTATATAGGGTTTTATTGAATCTCTCTTATTGTGCATGACTATGTTGCAAATACTGTAGCTTTGAAGCAACAGACAAAAAAAAAAAAAAAAAGATAATCGGGGCCAGTGACTACTCTTTCCTCAGCGTTTTCTGCCATTTTTACTGATGAATTTTATCACCATTTCTCAGTTGTTTCCACTTTGTTTTTTTTTCTCTTCTTCACGTGTCTAGGCCATCAAGAAGAGTAAATACAGCTTTAACGGGATTTGTTTTTCTGAAAATGAATGCCATATGTGCAGGAACTCAGAGTCATGGCTCAGCACAACAGTTAAGACCAGTAAGTGTGAGTGAATGTGTGTGTCTGTGTGTCTAAATAATTGCATTATAAGTATGTGCCTCAGTTCAGTCAGGAAAACATGATTGGATGTGGAAGGAATAATGTCTGGCTGCTTTCCAGTCATGGTATGACAGGAAATGCATACATCCTTAAACAAACAAAGTAATTCCCCTCTAGGACAACATACAGTCTAATGATAGTACAATTTAGGCAGGGTAATTCAACTTGCACAAACACACACACACACACACACACACAAAATCTCTCCTATCGCCTGGCCCAGATCCAAGTTTACAGTATTCCAGATTCAGTCCCTAGGTAATACTTTAATGGATTAATAAATACCTCCACAAATACTAAATGACCTAACTTCCTAGGTAGCAGCAGCAGGCATAGAATGGCATGGCACCAAAATGTGCCATCACCACATCAGCAATGTGTTTCTCATTTCTCTATGAATGCCACAGGACAATGGGGGGCCTTGAGTTTCTGGGAAGAGAACAGGCGAGTTAACCAGGAGCCTGACGGGGAAGAAAATAAAATCGGCGGTGTTCTGTACTGTTGTCACAGTAGTGAGTCAAACTAATAATTAAGTCAAATTTGTTTGAGTGGGAACAATTAGGTCTGGCCTTGTATAAATTAAGTGCAGTGGGACGGCTCCTGAAATAAACGGAGAGCAGAGAGGGAGAGAGGACAGCATGGCGTCTCTAGGGACTGGTGTTCATGTGATACAAGAGAGGAGGTCATGTGGTAGCTATTGTCCACCTTTAAAACATCTCACGGAAAATGCTTTAACATATGCATTCATAGTATGTACCTATCCATAGATATTAAGGTGAATAACAATGAATGTGCTCTTCTTTAAGAGTAATCAACCCAACCTTAATTCACCCTGTGCCTTTAAACTACGCTACATTCAGTCAGGTTGATATCCAACCTGGAAAGTCCTTCAAAAAATAAACTCACTACATTCAGTCTGGCAACCCAACAGACAGAAGAGTTGCTTGCGCGGCTCTACATCTTTTTTATTTTTTTATATGTTATTCCTTGAGTTCTTGAACCCATCCGATCCCGGTACAGTTATAAACCTGAGCTGAACCTGCGCACACAAACACACACAAACACACGCTCCACATTAATAAAGCGAGTGTTATGGCACTAGGAAAGAATCTGCCACAGTCTGCCCAATCTGACAGCTTTTATTATTTATTAATTACCTTTCTTTTACAAGCTGGAGAATTCAGTAATTTACTGAGACCTGCTGGCAGGAGGGTGGAGGAGGTTGTTTTTCCAGCCCTGAGGGACAAAAGGCCCTCTCAGGTTAGTGAGAATGTCCAGCCGTTCTGCATCCTGACTAGACTTCATTTTCTCCTCTTTTATTTATATATAAAGTGGAGGTGTGTGTATATATAATTTATAGTATAATTTACTGTGTATTAAAACTAAAATGTTTAAACTTCATGAATCTACACTTGGTTACCATCTCTGTTTCCTATTTCCATTCATCAATGCACAATACTTCTCATTCAGTGCATGAACTAGTGAATTGTTTTTACAGACTTAAAAATGAAAACTTACAAACTCACAGTATAATGTACTGATCATTTTCATGTTTATAATTATTTATCAAGGCCAGTGTTTCCCCTATATTCATTCAGCAGCGGTGCATCGCTGCTGCAAAATTATGAGCGACAATCTTTCAGACAAAAAATTTCAGACAATCACTAATATCAACGGGTTACTAATGATTTTCACTCGCACACTGTGCAAGCACAATAACACCCAACGTTATCCTCCCTCTCTTCGTTCTTCAAAGGACGTATACGTGAAAGGTACAAGAGTAGCATAGCTCCGTTAAGGAATAAGGCAGTGTGTGTGTGTGTATGTGTGTGTAAGTGTGTGTGTAGTTGCACGAGCGCAGAGAGCGAGCGGCAGAAACGTGACGTGAACGCGAGTGGGGCCGAGGAAAAGGTGAGCAGTAAGTTGTCAATCTGGCAGTAAATGTAAAGTACAGGCTGTGTGTCAGTTAATAAACGCTGCAGCTCTTCTAGACAAAGAAAATACTCTAACGGAGGCTACTGAACGCTACATCAGTGTGTCCACTGCTCATGTGAAGGGCTGCGAGATAAACTGTTGTTGATGGAGATGCCAGGACTTCAACGTTTAACAATGAAATATATAAATAAATAAATAAATATTACTCTCAATTGATCTGTTAATTATTTTTAATGATTATAAATTATTATTAATTTAGTCTATAAAATGCCAGAAACTTTCTCAGAGTCTTGAAACAGCTTGGTTTGTCAGTCCAAAATACAAAGATAATAAATTAAATTGACATACATCTGAGGAAAGCAGGAAATTTTCACACATAAGAAGCTGGAGGAAGCATGTGCAGTTGTGCCCTACAGTAGGTGCAGAATAATAATCATGCAGTACCTCACTCTCACTACATTCGCTGGCGTCATCACCATGAATGGCCATCTGGTAGCGGGCGTACAGTGCCGCCGACTGCTGATAGGACGCTGTGAATTGAGGGTCCTCAAAGCTGACTGGCACTAGCCTCACCTTCAAGAACAGGTTGTGGAGGGAAAGGAGCAATAGGGTTTGACAATGAATATGAGGACAATGAGAAGTTCGAGGACGAATTAAAAAAAAAAAAAAAAAAAAAAAAAGGAAGTGAAGGAGGAGTGGACAGCGAAGGAATCAACAACAGAAGGTTTTAAACAGTGTCATACAAGTGCTTTGGCATCTTAGGGTTCACGTCAGTCTCCTAGTCCTCAGGGCAAGCTGATAAAACACAGTCTGTTTACAGTTTGATTCAGTGATTTTATCACTGATTTTATCAGATTGTTTTATAAAAATGAATGCAAGCAAACAATGGGAATTCTAGGAGACTGAAAGTGTGTTTTTCAAAACAAGAGGATGTTGGGCAACTTGAGGATGAGGCTAGTGCACTATCCAGCTTTACCACAGATCTCTCGGAGAAGATTGCGAATTCAAGATTCAACGTAGAGTCAGTGCGTGTAAATTCCAGAGCAGCAGAAATCCAAAATGAATCTACATGGATCATCGCAACTAGACACATACATACTCTTGTCCAACACCACAGACTCCTCTGAATGAGGTACACAAGGTTGAACAGACCGCACGCACAAAGAAAATTAAAATCTCATTAGCACTACTTAATGCGAAGTTGAAATGAGACCCAAGCTCAGACACAGACAGATCTATTGAGAGGGTAGGGCGATGGAGGGCACAGACGAGGTAAATGTGTCAAGGTTGGGAGGGTTCAGTTGACGAACTGCCCTCCCAAAACCGAAACAGCTTAAGACTAACGACCCCGCCGGCCGACCGAGGGCCAATTCAGACACCTGAAGAAACACTGCTCTCAACCATGGCGTATGGAAACATTTTCCCCTCCATTTCCTCTCCAATTGACTCTTGCTCTTTTTACACATACACTCTCTTTAATACTAAAACTTCAATACACTTTTTTTTTTGTTTGTTCATACAGACATTTTTGATATGTTCCCATGACGATTCTACTGTCTGTCTATTTTGAATGTGATGTTGCAAAATTGAAGTGCTTATTATTTATTAATTCCAATCTATGTTCAGTCTTACAGTTACACAGTTGGAAGATATCTACAGTGAAGTCCTGGAAATTCTGTTCATTATGATTTGAGCCACTGAAATTAAATTCAAAATGTAAATAATACCCATTACATACTTAAAATAGAAACTGAATGGTAATGAAATATTACTAACTTATCAAATAATAATAACTAATAAATGAACACTTTACTGTTACCACTGCTACCCCATTGTTGAAAAATTCAATCCGATTCAACACTTACAAAAGAAAATATTGAACCAATAATATATTTTTCTCCACTACATGTCATTATATTGAAGACAATTTCTTAAGAGACTAGAGGAATGATCCTTTTGATGCCTCTGATGGTACCCAAACATGTCAGCCCTCTCCCTCCCTCCCTGGGTACCCCTACAGCAGCTTGACCTATGCCCCCCACCCTCTGACCTGGCTCTCGGAGGGTTTGTCAGGAGGGTCCTTGTGAATGGCCATCTGGTAGAGTTTGTACACCTGGTAGGAGGCGTCGAAAGAGGCTTTGAACTGCGGGCAAGGGGGATTGGAGCGCACTAGCCTCACCTTCAAAAAGAATACGGGCAGACAAGGGTTAACATCAAAAATGGAAAAAAAAAGTACTGATAACATCATAAGTGGTGATTAAAATTCCTGAAAGAGGAACACGTGATTACAAATCAAAAGAGAGAAAAAGTGTGAAAAGCAGTACAAAATGAGAGAGACTGACATAAACACACCCTCTCCTACCTGGGTGACACATCCATTAAGATTTTAAACCATTTTATGAATAAAATGGGGAAAAAATTTCCTGTTTTGCTTGGTAATTTTTATTTCTATTGATTCTCCTTTGGTAGAGGGCTTGTTTTCACCAATGGCAGCTGTTGTTCCTCGTAGCTGTAGCTTGATGGGAAAACAAGACCATACAGACAAGGGTGTGTTTTGTCCATCTCCATCACAATTACTCAAGAAAACAAGAAAAAAAGGTGACAAGAATTTTTTGTGTTAGTAAAACTCATGAATACTCATAGTAGTCTCTAAAAAGAAAAAAAATAATCATTAGGCTATTCACTGTAGTGTGTACATGAGCCCATTCTCAGTGCTTCACCATGTCATCTGAGGCTGAAGTTTTATTCATGCCCAACAGAAATTGTGATGTTCAGAGAGTTCTTTATAAACCTTACTTTTCAACCTTTTCCACTGCATGCTTTTGAGCAGGATGTTCAGCTAACTTACCCCAAGTAAGTAAGAAAGCATCCAAGTTAGCAAATGAATTAATAAATTCATACATATGCACGAGAGGTGCATAAGACAGTTTTTGCAGTAATCAGTGTTAACAGGAAAAATCATGAGAAGCCAGTGATACAAAAACATGTGGAAAGAAAAGCTGGCCGAGTGTTGCTAACGTCACACAAACTGAAGAAGAATTCAACTTTCACATCCTCCGGTCTCATTTAATTAACCATCTCTTTGTTTGGAAGCTTTTATTGGCCACAGAGGCTGTGCCATATGAATCCACAGGACGGACAGGATAAGGGAACTGAACCTGAGGTTTGTTTGAGTTGGATCTAAGTGGGTTTCTCTCATATGACTACTTGGCATCTACAGCCTTTAGTCCAACAGAGCCGTTGGGCCTCTTACGTAAAAGGATAACGCTCGAGTTCAGTCTTTTTAATTTTGTTCTAAATCTTAAGATATATTTTGATAGGCTGAGATCCTTTTGGTGAACCAACACTGCAGCAGATAGTGGAAAGCATGGAAATGAATCGTTTTACAACTCTCATAACAATCTTGTAATATAACATCAACAGTCTGATACTTGACCGCCTCAAGAATGTTCAAATAGAGCTACATAATACTAGCGGCTTTGGTTGAGCTTTAATTAAAATGAGAGATGCCGGTTTATCAAAGCTTTATTGAAGAGACATGTTGCTCTGAACCTAGAACATCAAGACCTTACAGTGCACTCCTGCAAACTTAAATTTGTTTAACAGAGGAGACAAGTGATCCAACAGCCAATCCATTGCATGTTAGCAAAGGAGATCTGGAAGAAAACGCTGTGAGAATAGATGTGGAAAGTGTGGAGACAGCAGACAAGACTCTTGAGGATATTGATGTTCAGTTCCACACTTCCCTGAGGTGCCTGAGGGGCTCTGAATCACGTTGTCACACTGACCCCTGGTGGTGGCTAGTTGAACAACAGCTGCATTTAGAGCCAGGACAAGAGTAACCACTGGACTGTATATACATCTTAACTTGTCTTCCCTGTCACTGAGAATTATCTCTTTGCTATGTATTTAAATTACCTCAGAAGTAACTCTGCAGTCACACATGTAATATGGCAAGAGAGAAATGTCAACTGAGCAGTTTCGCAGTTGTCAAAAAGTGAGCTTAAGGCGCCAACTGTAAAGCAAAGAGATGCTTCATCAGTAGGCTGAGTTTCTCTATCTCTATTTCCTGTCTGTGTTTATTTACAAAGATGCAGAGTATTCTCCTCAAGCGTTGCGCTCATCAGTCAAGCAGCGTGACATGTTTAACAGATGTGTTTATAATGAGAGTGAGCTGGATTGCATTTAATTGCTCTAGTGTAAACATCTATCCTCTGGTGCTGGTGTGAAAACCTCTTTCAGTACAGAAGCTCAAGACTCGACAGGTTTCACTGAACAGCTCATCATACAAACTATCCTTTAGCCACAAATGTGATGCAGCCTGGCCACATGTTCTTCACTAAACAGCTAAGAGGGGCAAACGAAGGCGTCTTAATTATTTGACTTGTAAAACATATAATTAACCTTCATTTGCAAAGGATAACCTTGCGTCCATGCCCACTTTGTGAAATTGAACGATACCTGCAGGCAAACAAATTAATCCAATTGAAAAGAGCTGACTAGGAGGAGGTCTTGCTGGTCTAGTCTCAGGGGGTTTATAGACAAGAGGCAGACACTGCCTGGTTCATCGTTGCATCTGGCTCAAATCTTCGTCAAGACCAAGAATGACGTTACTCTACCAACCTCAGCTTGAGGCCTTCGCCAGGGATCTTTCTACATCGTTCTGCCCCTTGCCAAAAGTTCATTTCCATGTCCTCTCACACTGACTGCACTGGGAGCTGTGGTTTTCATGTCATCAGCAGGGTAACGCGACCCAGTTTGTGCGGTGTGTGCCTGTCCTTCAGTCGAAATCGAACTGGAAAGAGGTGTTTTTTCCACTCTGCTCTGGCCAGCTATCCTCTCCGCACACATAAACACATGGTGAAGTCACTGGGGCTAAGGGAAGAGGGAAGCTAACTGAATCCAAACATTATGGAGACAGAAAGCTCAACCAAAAACACTATTTCTTAATGATAGCTGGAATCCTCACAATAGGCTAATGTTTATTCCAAGGCACACATAAAAAAAGAGAACAAGAAACTACATACTCTCTATTTCTGCTCACCTCAAGGCAATGAGAAGTATTGTCAGGCAATGACTCATCTATGAAATCTTCCAGGGTTTTGGGCTGGTTGGTCTGGGTGGCAGTGGGAGTGGGTGATGTAGGAGTGACAACGGGAGAGACCCCATCAGCGTGTTGTCTCATCTGCTCTTTCTGAAGACGTCGCTCCTTCCTCAAGTCTTTGGCCTTCCGACATGGAGGCCGGTTAGGATCCACTCCCATACCTAAACCCCGGAGAAAGGACAGTTAGAACGGCAAAAGGCTTCAAAGAGAAATAACGGGGAGCATTATCATAGCTTTCCAATGGTACTGGGTGGGGAGTGCTATGAAAACACCATTCTTAATCTATTTTCATGCAAAAGAAGGAAAAGAGGCAGTTATAAGAAATAACTCAATTACACCTTTGTGGGGGTGAGGAACAAGGTTCCCCTTTATGCTGCCTTGAGAATAAAACTTAACACAGCAGTAAGAGAAGTGGCAACTTCAAGCTGCTGGTGCTGAGGAGTCTGGGGAAGATTTTCCAAGTGCTGGACTGTGTTTCTGCTGGATTTTCATATTTTCATTTTATAACACATAGAACACACACACTTTTCTATATTTTCTCTGCGTTTCTTTCTAAATAAGACTAACATGAACATTCTCTGAGGCAACTCAATCTCTCCCTGTTTCCCTCTCAGTGTCCCCCTCATCTCCTCCTCCTCCTCCTCCTCATCCACCACCACCACCACCACCACCACCACCTCCTGGGCTATTGCCAAGCCCTCCAGCTCTCCGGGCATCCCATGTCAACAGTTTACACGCCCACATCCTGTTTGGAGCAATAAGGAAACGAGAGCTATTTCCTGCTTGTCCTATTGCCAGCCGCCACCATCAGCTCACTTACTAACTTTCCCCTCTGTCGACGTCACGAGGAAGAGAGGGATGCCCGGTCTTGACAAGGGGAGAGAGAAACTCTGGCACTGGCTAAGGTTCACTGGCAGCATTCAGCTTCAGCTGAGTCAAGATAAAGGTTGAACTTTTTCAACTGCAAGGCCGCTTCTGTCTTGTGAATAGTAAGTATGGACTACAGTGAGAAGTGTGCACAGACGCTGGCTTATTTCATCAGGCATGATTTATTTTAAAAGCAGGACTTCAATGTTTTAATATAACAGTAAAATTTAGTAAACTTTAGTACTAATATAACAGAAGTCTAGTAAAATGCAATTCAATTCCAGCTCAAATTTTGTAACTGTTATGTTTTAGTTGTGGACAGTGTGTTTCTGATTCACCAAAGCAATACAGATAATCTGAATCTTCTTACTAGACAGAACACTACCTGGTTCTTGTATTAGCTCTGTCTGCCTGTTTGCTGTGTTGGTCTTTAAATGGTAAATGACTGCAGGCGGTGAAGATGGGAAGCATTTCTGTGCATACATGGTGATATAAACATACAACATGAGGAGTTACACCGTGACCAAATGCTTTTCCTCTGTCAGAATAAACACACCGAGGTCAAGGCAGACTGTTCACACAGGAGGACAGGATCTAGAGTCTGGTCTGTGTTCATCACACTGACTCAACCACAAATACATCAACCCCTTATCCACAATCACCCTGTCCACGCGCCTTTCCCCTTCTAATTATACTTTGACTACACACACACACACACAGTCTCTCTCTCTCTCTCTCTCTGAAATACACACAGGTACTCCTGAGGACACCGTATGCTGCCGTGGTGAAGATAATGTCTGACAGATCAGTTCCTGTGGAAGACAGATGCTCCCACTCCTGCAGTTAGCACTCTCCCTCCCTGCATCCCCAAGCACACATACAACTCTCAAAAGAGACACTGAGCACAAAATGTCAAGAATTGAGATGTACTACATTACTTTCTTGCATGTAAACATGCACTATGTATTTACTGACGGAGGAGGATGTCATCTGTGAGCAGCCACTAAATATTAACATGGACGTATGCAGTCATTTTACAGGAAGTACAACCTGGGAAACTGCACTGTGTACCATTTTCTGTTAGCTCTACCTAATTAATAACACACTATACTGCTTCCTGCTTCTCACAAACCGACAAATTTGGGCCATCAGCCATCATGCTACCACTTTAACTAATACCAGGCCGGGCAGATTGATTAACACTTTTCTTTAATGGAAACCTTAATCCTGAACTCTAGCAAATTACATCACTTTACTATAAAAATCAATATTAAAGTGAATTAAAACAATTAAAACTGTTTCAGTATTGAACATCTCCCTGGACGTTATCATTTTTACACAACACAACATTCAACACTTCTGTGTCTGTTTACCTCTGGCTCAACACACTCTATAAGGCAGATGGGGAGCCGTGTTTTCTCAAGCTAGAACTGGAACCTGTCCAAAGCCATAAATCGCTGTAGTCATAAAGCAAGAGGAAATATATGTCCAGGTGTTTTCTGTTGGAGGTGAATAAGGGGGGAGTGGAGAACCACTAGCTCAACATAGTAAATCCTCCTTGCTTCCTCTTTGCCAGCCCCTTGAAAAGGCTACTTATCTCTGACAGTCTGAGAAAGGAGAGTGTAGTGCTGACACAGGTGTAAGAGTAGAAGGACACTGGCACCGCTGAAAATTTTCTCTGTATGTTTATGTCTGGATCAGCTAGCGCTGTGCCAATACCAGGTTCCAATGTACGTCCTTGCCTTTTGATTAACGAGCACAGGGCCTGTTCTCCTTAGATACATGAGCAGAGCAAAAAAAAAAAAAAAAGTGGTTAGAAGAAGTTAGAAGTGCTGCTTCCTGTGTCTAATGGGAGTTTATTATCTCTTCACTATGACTGTTTTTAATTCATTACTGAGTTGGCTGAGAGGATATCCTGTACTGGAGAATAAGGAGGAGAACATGACAGATAAGCCCAAACCAGACACACTCCTGAAAACAGAGGAAGTGTCACAAGCCTAGTTACCAAGCTGCTGCACAGTGGAGGCTATTACAAGGTGAACAGTGACACCCTCTGGTAAGCAATGGTGTTTGAGCTATTGCAGAGCACCACATTGTCAGTTTTAAAACTGGTTGCAGTGAACTGTCAATAAAGCTTCTGCCACCACCTTTAAAATAGTTCTTTCTCTTTCAAAAGGTAGCAGACATTTAAAATAAATAATAAAAGAGAAAGTAGCAGCGACAAGAAGCTACCTTTGTCATAGAGAGACAACGTAAATAATAGCAGCAGCACAGAGAAGGCAAGTAGTATTAAGTACAAGGATCTGTGTGGAATCTCTTATATCGGATTACAAACCATCATTCAGGGGTCCTGTGTAAAAATCCTACCTAGCTAGTTTTGGGGCTAAACTGCTTTTTGTCCTTTGTCAGATGCTAACACAAAATACTGAGCTACATCATTGTAGTGAGTAAAACTGCACTGAGTTTAAAAGTTCCGTCTGTTAACATCAAGATGTAATATAGCATCTTTGTGTTGTCAGACAATTGTTGAACAAAATATACAAGTTAACTCATGCATTTAGAGCTTAGAGCTATATGTTGCTCAGGAGCACCTAGTGACAAGAATTAGCAGAAGTAGTGCATAGACTCAAGATTTAGTTACCTTTTCATTATTCAGTCTGACATCATGATCTCGTTTAGCATTTGATACCCAAGTTTAGAGAACAATATTAAGAATACATGTTATTTGTGAAAAGACTATTTCAAAATGTATTGGATAAATAAGCAAAGCTTCTTTAATAAAGATAAATATTAGTGATAGTAATGAGCAACTGTAACTACATTACTAGTAATTTGCGTTTTAGTACTATGTTTCCAAAATTGATCATTGATGAACATACTAGTCATTTGAAAGAGGACAAGGTAAGAAGATGTACCTGGTTTAGGAGCTGTGGCTGCTGTTCTACCATCCGGGAGAGAGCCTGCATCTTTTCTTGATGTTTCTGAGCTTGTAGATGTGGCACCTGCTACCTCCTTCTGAACTTCTGTGATAGCAGGACACTCTGAAATTTCCTTTTGAATGTCTGTGATATCAGTACACTTCACTTCTGCGTGACAAACTTGACTCGGTTCCCGTGGACCTGCTTCTTCACACACTGAGTCCATTGGCTCTCCTACAAGGCACAAAATCAATATTGTTACACCAGATAATGTATACAGCAGAGCCACAGTACTAACATTTACCAACAGTTTGTTCCCATCTCGAACTGTAGTTTCAATTATGCAGTATGATTTGTCAAAGATGCAGTTTGACAGATGAATAGTTTTCTTTCAGTTTTTTTCATGTCCCATATACCAATTAAAGGAAATGAATCAGACAGTACACATTCATTAACCTCTTCCACTCCCCAAGGACGCCAGCATCTGCGGATGACATTACTGTCTTTCAGAGGCTGTAGCAGGCTCAGTTTTAAAACTGAGGATACTGGTATCCCAATTGTATTCATGAGTGATGATGTTAGTCCCCATAGTAGCCATTTCATTGTAGTCAGACCATTTTTTGAAACTTGACCTCACTGTATAAAATTACCTATTGTGACCTCTAGGATAATCACAGCCTCATGAAACGTTACAACCACAAACTAGAGACCGAGGACATTCAGAGGATATATGGCTTTCCTAGGTATATTAACAATAAGGGGGTTTCTGAGCAATTTCCAGAACAGAGGTGGTCGCCACCCAATCATCAAAAAATGTCATTCTTACAGAAATCTCCAAATGTCAAAGGTTTTTTGATACCAAATCACAGCATGAATTTTTCTATGGTGTTCCTCCAGGTCTTTGTATCTTAATGTGGTCTTTTGTAGGGATTTCTGACCATTTTTATCAATTCTCGAGTGGTCAAAAATGGTTAAATTTTGCACCAAATCTGTGTAACAAATGGTATCAACCCAAAAATTGCTGCAACAACTTATGAGACATAATTACGCATGTGAATGGCCATCATATACTTCCATCATAATGTTTTAAGCCCTTATACACTCTAAAAAAAATTTGAATAGGCGCCTAACCAAAACACAATGTTCATTACAGATTTATTACTGGAAAAACATGACACACAGTGCTGAACTGCATCGCAAATTAATCTTCAGGCTCCCAGCTTTCAGATGACGTAAACCACTTTTATGTGGCATATACTGTTGACCTGCTATCTCCCCCTAAGCATACCCTGCCCCTGCCCCAACCCCCCCACCCCCCAAAAAAATGGGTCTATGGTGGCAGGAGTTAAAGGTTAATAACTATTACAGAAAATGCTCTCACCATCTTCTTGTCCTTTCGGTAACTCCTCTTTAGAAATGAATTTGCTCATCTTCTTCAGGATTTTCTTGTGGGATTTGGAAGGCTGGAATTTCAGTGCATGACATCTTGACAGAGGGCACAGAGGTGAAGGTTTGGTTAGAAGATGCTGCTTTGTGCATATATTTCTGTTATCATATATTATATATCTATCAAACTACCATCATCCACCCTCATGTGTTCCATGTTTTACAGTCTTGACAGTCATAAAGTTACCAACAGAAGCATCAATCATAGGAGAAAAGTCTGAAGGGTGAGATATGATTACCTGATGGTATACTGTGGACAGCACGTCTTGTTCATGATGGGCTTATAGACATATTTCCCACTTCTAAAAAGAAAAACATGGATAACCTTCACTGAAAAAAATACATTATTAATGATTTGACATATCCAGAATGTGAAAAATGTATAAAGCCCATACGTAAGTGAAAGGGTTGGTTAAAGGCAGAAGAAAGTGACTCACCTTCTCCAGCCTCGGTCTATGAGGTCTTGGTAGTCTTGTACTGTCATGGTATGAGACCACATCCCTGTAGAAAAGAACATCATGACTTTAAAACAATCCACTGATCTATAATTTCATACTTTGTTATACATAATGAAAAATAGAAAACTATTAGGAGATGTGCCAGTCTCACTATTCTATAATTAGACTGGAGATCAATCAACACTAAACTTTTTTTTTTAATTTTAAGATCTGATGCCAGCGAATGTTTTTATACTGTATTGGACAACTCAGCCTTGAGCTTATCATACATATGATGTTTTAATTGACAAAAAACTATGTTCCAAGTGGAAAGAATCACTATACTGTCTAATGCCCAGCTTGAAAGGAAAATCAATCAGAAACTGGCAGAACAAGGTTGTGAATTAGCCAGGCTCTTTTCACAACTGAATGAAAAGCTCTATTACAGTATGAAGCAGATAATAGTATATTGTTTTAGCCAGAAATAGGAGGCGACTTCACAAGTAAGGTGTGGTTTGTGAGGAATTTCCTCTTTGGAGTCTGGTAGGATGTCCATATTTTTGTTTCAACTTAAATCTTTGTGTCCCCAAAGTGCATTCCCACAGTGCTTTAAGGCCCCAATGGACATAAAAATTCATTATTTGTAGAAGGGCAAATTGAATCCTGCTTCCCAGAGCTGATGTCTGAGCTCCCAGTTCAAACTTTTGACCTTCTCTCCACACAGCTTGCAAATCTCTTTGACGAGGCCACTATCAGTTTACATCTAAAGCAGCCGAGGGAATTGACTGTATACCAGTTCACACAACACACACTAAGTTTGCAAAGGAGTATAATGTTCCATGTCCCAAAAGAATAGTGTTTAGCCAGAGTCCACAGAGACAAGGACACAACACAGTGTGATCCTACACAGTCCCTCTACAACACTGGAGCAGATTTATTCATCCAAGAATCAATTCTAAAGATTTCCACCTTTATTAATTAGGGCTGTGACTAACGATTGTTTTCATTATCAATTAATCTACCAATTATTCTCTTGATTAATCAAGGAATTGTTTAGTGTATGAAATGTCAAATAATTGTGGAAAAAGTGCCTCTTATAATTCCCCACAACCCAAAGAGATGGAGCTGTTGATTTGAAATTCTTTAACAGTTTTGTAGTGAAAGAAGACTTATGTGTTGCTGGCATCATCATAGTGCACATAATTACAACATTTATAATTGCGCAAAGGTGGATCAAGGAGTCAGGTGATCTGTAGTTTAAGGGCTAACATACTGTATGTGGAAATGTCTCCTATAATACAAGATCTTCTAAAAATGAAACATGGAAGTTGAACTGTTATTTCTTCAATTTAGGGTCATTTGACAGTATAGACCAATGTTTTAAGATAATATATTTAGCTGCTAATTGATTTGTTTAATCATTTAGCCTATAGACAGAAACGTAATTGGCAATTATTTTAATAATTGATTCATAATTTTTAGTCATTTTCCAATAAAAAAAAAATGCAAAAAGATTCGCTGGTTCCAGCCTCTCAAATGAATGTAATATAACACAAATTCATATTTTCTGGTTTCTTTAGTCTTCTATGAGAGTAAACTAAATATTTTTAGGTTGTTGACTGCTTGGTCAAGACAAAACAAGACATTTGAGGACATCGCCTTTGGCTTTGGGAAGCAATGATTGGCATTTTTCACTACTTTCACTACTAAATTTTATAGACCAAACGACTAATCGAGAAAAAAAACCCTGACAGATTAAACCATGGACGGCCACAACTTCTGTTCTGGAAATTGCTCAGAAATCCCCTTTTTGTTAAAATACCTAGGAAAGCCATATATATCCTCTGAATGTCCTCAGTCTCTAGTTTGTGGTCATAACATTTCATGAGGCTGTGATTATCCTAGAGGTCACAACAGGTAATTTTATACAGTGAGGTCAAGTTTCAAAAAATGGTCTGACTACAATGAAATGGCTACTATGGGGACTAACATCATCACACATGAATACAGTTGGGCTCATTGAATCAATGAGAGTCTCAGCTTTCCAGTCACACCCAATTTATGCAATTCCAACACTGTTTAAGGACCCCAGTATGCAGAAATATTCAAATACACTATTTTTAGAATAGGCGAAAATAACACATTGCATGCAAAAAACTGCATGGTTTTTGCCCAAACTGCAAAGCTTGTCTGTAAAGGGGAGACTTGTGGGTAACCACAGAACCCATTTTCATTTAGATATCTCCAGGTGAGAGGTCAAGGGACCCCTTTCAAAATGGCCGTGCCAGTTTTTCATCACCAAAATTTAGCCTAACTTTGGAGTGTTATTTAGCCCCCTTCTTCACTGTAGCTTTAAAACTGAGCCTGTGAAAGACAGTAATGTCACCCACAGATGCTGGCGTCCTCAGGGACTGGAAGAGGAAGCATCTATTAACATCTATTCAAAAACCTCTGATGAAGATTTTTGGCTTTTTTTAACTCATCAATTGAACTGCAACTGTGTCGCAGCCTCAGAAAAATATTTGCCAAACAAATGAATCATGCCATATGAGCTTCATATGAGTGCAACAGCTGCCATCATCATGGACACAACAGGAGCACCTGTCTATCGTCCACACCTGATCCATTCCCCAGCCTCCACACCCACAGTAACACAGAGGAAGGCAGATGTTATCCTCTGTAGTGTGGAGTCGCATTTACTTTGCACCTAACAACACTGTTGATAACATCACTGAACCAATCACATTGAGGAAAACACAACGGAGCAGCTGCTTGGAAAAACACTACAATACAAAAGAAACAGTGCACATATACAATATCTGATCATTGCTGTATTGATCTATAGACTGTTTCATGTGTCTTCCCAGGAAATTACAAGCTTGACAGTAAGAACATGAGAAGTTACAGTGGAACAACAACCTGAAAAAAAAAAAAATCAGAAAATTGATGTTTGCTTCAACCTGAAAACCATCAACATGGTTCCATTGGCCTGACAGAATTGGTTCATTTCTACAGTGGCAAGTCTAACGCACTTTCATTTCACCAGCATCCACAAAAAGAGACCTGTAACCATTTAACAATGAAGAATTACACAGTACAGTCTCGCTTCCTCCCCTGAATCTGCCAGCCTACCTACATGATGTAACATATCCAGATTACCGCATCCAGATTACCACTCTTATCTTAGATTAGACAACAGCTCTTGTCTGCGTAGTCTAGGACCAATCGCTCATTGACTGGTTTAGTAACTGTCTGAATCCTAATTATAGTCAAACTGTCTAACCTCAAGTGAATGACATTCCTCTGTCCCACACAGAAAATCCCTTCCCATCTTCTTACACTGCATCTTTATTGCCCTGTATCAAAGTAACCACTTCTGAAAATGCAGAGATACGTTAACCTGGTCATCTTTCTACACAGAACAAACAGAACAGATTTTTCAGTTCCCTTTCAGCTTTGCTCAATTGTCCGTTTTAAACCTTCATAGCATGCGACTGTGTGGCTTGTATCACCCTTTTTGTGAACAGATTCATGGAAGGAATGTTCCTGTCACTGCCGGAGTAATGTGGTGTATTGAAATTCTACTCAGAGCTGGCTGAATATACACAGGATACTGAGCTGCCCTTACTATTCTTTAAGGATAAGTTGGGCGAGAATGCTCCTTTCAAGTTTGTAGCTGCCCAGCACAATACATTTATTAGGACTGTTACTGTTTTGTCTTGTTTTTTTCCTTTAAATTATTGCAATGTGACAGAGTAAAAAAGGGTGGCACAACGTGAACAAACAGACACATCAAAATGTGCAGACAAAACATATACTAAATGTTATAACTAATGTTATACGCTACGTGGAACAAAATAGTTATTTAATTTAATCAGCACAGTTGTGTATGTTGGTGGGAGAAATACTTGTGTCATTTGGAACGAATATTTGAGCATGTGTGATGGTGTGCTGTGAGCATGTATGTGTGAGCATGGCCATGGGAATATATGGATATGTGTGGGGAGGGATAAGAAGACTGAGGAAAAAGAGAGGATAGAATGAAAAGGAAAACAGAGAAAAGGAGAGAGGCAGAGAGATAAACAAAGATATATCTATACACACAATAATAATAATAACAATAATAATAATAATAATAATAATAATAACACCTTGATTACAACAGTTGTTATTCTCAACTACAACACAAAGAAAGGAAAAAGTGCTGGGGTGAAAAACGGACATTGTGAGAATTGCAAAATATCGACTGAAATTGGCTCTTATTAAATGTTCTGTCCACTGGCTGTTTTTGTGTCCTTGATCATTTACATCATCACTTTAAATAAACCATTCCAGGGTTCACTTGGAAGTAAGCCTAGACCACCCCTCACAACTGGATGAGGGAAACAAAATTTCCATAACAGCTGGACAGAGTGGTGTCTCATCTGCGCAAACTGATTCACCTCAACAACAAAATATGAGTCATTGATTACTGTGTACCACTATTATTTTTTTCTCTGATTATACACAGTAACAAAGCTGCAGTTTCTTGAGATTACATAATTCATACTGTAAACATACCGTCTTATGTTTCAGTATGTTGAATTTAGCTCTCATATTTAGTTTCATGCTGTTGCAGCACTTCACTAGGCTCATATTGCAACCTGCATTGCTTTTTACACCAGAAAAACGTACAGCCAACTCAAACAAGGTGACAAACACTAACGTTAATGCAACCTGATGCACCATTCACTGGATTACTAACATATATCAACATAGCCGAGAATTACACAATCACAGCCACGTTAACGCTATGCAATTTCAGATATGTATAACTGAAATTAGATCGACTTAAAAGTGTCACAGCTCAGACAGAACAAATGAGAGAGCAACAGTCTTGCTTCTCTGTCCTGCCCTGGTTCTGTACTGTTCGTTATTTTGTTGCTATTAGAAACCAAGTTTGCTACTAAACTGCTAATGTTACAACGTTAGTCTTGAGAAACAAGCCCGACTGAACAGTAATTCAACAACACCAGGACAATATTGCTTGATTATCTCGACTAATTTTATCCTACGACAGCCTTGGTTTGTTTTCCAGGAAGAGTTATGCTATAGGATGCTAAAGGCTAAAAACGGAGCTAACAAAATTAACCATATCCAAGTAACATTAGGTTAATGCTACCTAATATCAGCATGGTAGCCCTAAGTACGGTGTATTGATCTTTCAGTGTCAGAACATCAGATATATTATTGACATTAGGCTTACAGTGACAACATAAGCTAGCCTACTTTCCAAACCGGGCTAACGCTAGTATTCCAGCAAGTAGACGGAGCTAGGTCGTTAGCATACAGCAGTTCAACGATAGCTAGCGATGGTTCCTTGCTACTTTATTAAGGCACTTACCATGAGAAAAGTTTCCCTTTTCATTTTTGCAGTAACCACAGCGGTAACCATCATCTCCGCCGAAATATTCTACAATAGTGTAAGATTTGTTTCCTGCCATCTTTAGTATACAGGCAGATGACAGCTTGCCCGGTGTCCGGACAAGTACTGCTGCATGTCAAGCCCCGCCCACACGTAACACGTCACCAGCGTTGCGTTGGAGACGAGTGGTAGCTTTGAAAGTGTTCATCATCCAGCCTTCTCACATCTGGAAGGCTTTATGTTGTAGATGTGTTGGTTTAAATTATAATTTATGTATCCTCAGAAATTAACTGAACCATTGTATTGTTTACAAATGTCTTCATCATTGTGTACTAACTAAAACCAGCCTATCTAACCCTGTCTAAAACCAGCCTATCTAACCCTGTCAGATGCAGAGAAACTTGTCCATACCTTTATCTCCTCAACACTAGACTACTGCAATGTGCTCTTCACAGGGATCCCTGGCAGAAGCTCCAGTACATTCAGAACAGCGCTGCCAGGATACTGATGAGAGTGCGAAAACACCAACACATAACATCAATTCTGTTTTCATTGCACTGGCTCCCTGTCTCCTTCAGGGTTGACTACAAAGTCCTGCTACAAATCCATCAATGGATATGCGCCTCCTCATCTACAGAAACTGATCACACCACAAACCTCCAACTGCATCCTGAGATCTGCCAAAAGCTTGCTCCTCCAGGCCTCCAGTGCCAAGGTCCGCACCATGGGGGAAATTAAGCCTTCTGCTCTGCTGCACCACACTTGTGGAATTGCCTTCCTAACCATCTGAGGGCAGCACAGACTCTAGTTTCTTTTAAAACAGGCCTAAACATCTTTCTATTCAGGAAGGCTTTTATTTTCTTTATGTTGTGTGTTGTATGTTTTTAAAGCCTACAGTACTTTGAGATGAATGAAAGTGCTGTACAAATGAAATGTGTTATTATCATTATTATTGTTATTATTATTATTATACACTAAATACATTTGTAAACCAGGGACATTATGATGCAGATTCTTCAGTATTAAGTTTGGTGCAGATAAAACACAGAATCATGAGTAAAGAACTGTACAGCATATTTATTCAAATAATCTGCGCAAAGGAAGGACAGCAAAATAAATCTGAACCAAGATCCTGCACAAACATCACTTACAGTAAATTACAAAAAGACCAAGGGAGAGTTTTTATGTAGAAAAATAAGTTAGAAAATCACAGTTGGGCCCATGATTTACATTTCTGACACTATAAAAATGACTTTACAGAGGAAAGAGCTTTGTCTGTGTATACTTTGTTTGGTTTGTCGCATATACATAACAGAATTAGTTCATTTTTTTCTTTTTACAACATTATATTTCCTTCTCATGAGTCATGTAACAAGTCATTTTTTTCAAGAGGTCAGTGGAGATTTAAAAACAGATTCTGAGTCACAGGTTCACAAAACCAGAAACATGTTTGTCTGGTAAAAGTACCCTCTCTTCTACATGCAAGTTTCCTGCACCTGGATTAATACAGGTGATGAAGCAGCAGCTAAAAGTTGAAGCGCCACTGGCAGACACAAACCTTTGAACATTTCTTATCTTGACTTGGCATCTAGCTGAAGATCCCTTGGGGGACTGGGATGTTTTCATGAAGGTATTTCATACTGCCCTGCTCAGAGAAGTCAGCAACAGTGTGCCCTTCACCTCGAAGGACCCATTTGGTGGTCAGAAGCCCCTCCAAACCCACTGGACCTCTGGCATGAATCCTTGCTGTGCTGATACCAACCTCAGCTCCTGCAAAAGAAATACTGAACAATTAACTTTGTTGTTCTATCTCCGTGATAGCGTTAGGTTAGATTCATTTACAAGAGGATGTATATATTCTCATGCTCTTCTCAGGTAGCATAAAGAAGTAAAATTATGTCTGATACCATACATACCGAGGCCAAAGCGGTAGCCGTCAGCAAAGCGAGAGCTGGAGTTCCAGAAGACGCAGGCGCTGTCCACCTGCTGCAGAAACTGTTCAGCTGTCTCCTCATTTTCTGTAATAATGACATCAGTGTGGGAGCTGCCATATTTATGGATGTGATCCACAGCGTCCTGCATGCTGTCCACCACCTCAATGCAGCACTCCAGGTCCCCGTACTCTGTCCTCAGAGACTTCACCTCAGATGGGCTGAAAGTTAAATAGGATGCAAAGCGGGGGCCAGCATGGATCTTCACCTGTGAGGACGCAATGGAACGATGATTCGGTAACAGAATAATCAATTGTAATCAGTTAAAAATAATCAAACAAACACAGTTGTACGTCATTGACCTGTTTTAAGTGCCAAACCCTCTTGCCAGAATGGACAACGCATAATACTTTCGACTACAGAGTCACTGCATGTTTCTTACATGTTCTGTTCTCAGCATATCGATGATTTGGTCAAATATGGGGGTTCGCAGCAAATCTCTGTGAATGAGGAGGGTCTCCATAGCATTGCAGGCTGCAGGGTAGTCACATTTGGAGTCTCGAACTAGAATCAAACATAAATTATATCACACACACAAAATTGACACATATATTGTGCACTCAAACATGGAAAGCATCCTGAATGAGTTGTAGTTAGCAAATAAAATGTTCCCTGTATGTTAATTCAGCCATTCTTGTTCACTGCAAGAAACCAAAATTCTTCGGTAAAAATAATAGAATGTGAAATAAAATCTATTACATTTTGGCAAAATATCTGTCTGTATGTATATATCTGCATTTACTTAAATTACGACAGTAATTTTCAAGTTCTACAAGTTTCACAAAACTGGAAACAAACCATAGCAGAAATGGAAACAACATACAAAATGTTTTTCCAACCTCCAGGAATCCACATACCGACATCAATAGCTTTGTCTATGCTGGCATCACTGTCTATGTAGACGTGGCAAACGCCCTCACTGTGGCCCAGGACAGGAATACCCTTAGCTGCCCTCTGGATGTCCCGGACCAGCTGGGACGAACCCCTTGGAATGATCAGGTCAATCATCTTGTCCAGTCTGCACAAATCTTCAACTTCTTCACGTGTGCTCACCTACATGCCAAAGTAAATTTTAGCACATCACAGAAAAATTTCATTAATACTGTAATCTCTGGGAAAAAAAAAAAAAAAAAAATCACACTAAATGTACATAATTTAATGCTTTCAGTCTTACCAGTTGAATAGCATCCGTCACTCCATGAATGGAAAGAGCTTCCTGGGTGAGTTGATGTAGAATTCTGTTGGTGTTGGAAGCTTCCTTACCCCCCTTCAATAGCAGAGCATTTCCACTGGCAATAGCCAAAGCTGACACCTGAAACACAATATTAAATACATTTAATTTTAATCTTACTAACTTTGAAATATATAAAAAATAAATAAAAAAATAAAAACAAGTCACCGACATCATCAGCGTTTGGAATGACTGACCTGTGGGAGACAGTCAGGACGTGACTCAAAGATGACCAGCAGGACACCTATGGGAACGGTGATCTGCTCCAGCTCTAGGTTGTTGGCCACCCTGGTCCTCCTCAGCACCCGACCAACACTATCCCTGGAGGACACAGCAAGCTGACGTAGGCCAATGGCAAGGCTGTTCAGCTTAGATGTTGACAGACTCAGGCGGTTGATCAGAGGCTGGGAGAAATGACCTATGAGGAATTAAAATAAATAAATAGCAGCAATGACAATGACATTTTCTATAGATTCCTGCAGATATCTTTCTTGCTTGGCTCCTGAACCTGAAAGGCCAGAGGCCAGGTTCAGCTACAAAACAGTTCTCCAGATCTAGTAGAGATCCTGAGCCTTGTGAAATAATATTTCAGCAAGCAGGCTTTCTAAAAAAGGAGCGTGAATTTGGCTCCTTCAATTAAAGGTCTCCCTCCTCACTATGCTGTCCAATAATAGAGTGCACAGAATGACTCTTGCCAAGCTTAAAAATCGGTACCATGCTTACATAACTTTAGCTGAAGCACATCAGAGCTAAGATAAATGCCAATCAATACTGACAACCACATGACCTAAGTATGGCACAACTAAACTAAATCTGATAATAATAATGGAGCTGGACGATAACATCTGGCAGAGCATGGCATATGAGTCAGAAGATTGCAAGCAGCTGTGGATTAAGGTGATCATAGTCTCCTCTCTGTGCCTCTGTACCTGATGCTGTTGCTAACTCCATGTCTCTCTTGTTGGCGCTGAGAATCTCATCTTTCTTCTCTGTAAGCAGCTCAGCAAGACAGCAGATGATCTCTGCTCTCTAGAAACACACGCACACACACACACACACATATATATATACATATATGATTAACAAATAATTACAGCTACCATCAGTACAATTTAAAACTCTGTTGAGTTTGGCAACCCTTTCATCCTGTTGTGAAGATTGTGCAATTTCCCTGTTTCAGTGTTGTAATTTATGATTGCTCAGTGCTAACAAAGAGATGCTCTTTCCCCGTTAAAATCTTGTTATTTAAATTCATTTAGGACTCATATAATGAAGTAAACATTATGGGCTGTAACCTGAAGATTCTTGTTATTTAAATTTGTTGGAATAAACCTTAATATATTAATCCTAAATAAAATGCAATAAATGCTATTTGCACAGCGCGTCAGTGAGGGGATACTGTATATGATTGTATTGTGTTTTTCAGCCTCACATCAGTTAGCCAGACGATGGTGAAGGAACAAGGAACTCACCTGCTCCGGGAGCAGAGAGGCCAGAGTCCTGCCAGCGTGCCGGGCCATCTCTGTCTGCTGCTCCACAGTGGGACCTGATGTTGTCAGCAGTACAACCATCAAATATAAAACACAACCTCATAACAAGAGTTAAATATTATTTCCAGATGATTTTAACTTGTACCTGCTGGTTTCACTTCAGAGAAGAAGGTGCCAACTTTCTTTCCCTCCACAATGTCCGTGATGACGTGGCCTGTGACTTTGGGATGAGTGCCGTTGGCGATGACAACAGACGTCCCACCCTGTAGTGCCCAAAGGGCTGCTTTCACCTGATTCAGACAACGTGATTTAGAATGCTGCAACTTTGTCATCATTCAACCACCTCAGTACCTGTTTACACATTGAAATAAAGTTTTGTCTGTCAGGCTGACCTTGGCTTCCATGCCGCCGATGCCGACTCTGGACTTAGTGCCGTACGTGATTGACTGCTGGTCCCCAGGATAGAATATATCAATGAGCTTGGCATCATCTGTTCCTGGGGGACTGTCGTATAAGCCTGTGGGAAGGATTTTTTTTCTTTTTAATCCTTCATTCAAGCAGAACAGTCACAGTGATATTGACATCCAGGAAGCCTGGCCAAAAAGCCAGACAGAATACAGAGTTTTTTATTGACAGAAAACTCCTTGACATTAGATGTTCAGGAACAAAAGCAATGCAATGACAGCATATTGTTGCTGAAATGATCACTTGATTAATGAATTAACAACTTTGATTCCTGATTACCAGTTTAAGTAATGTATTATGTAAAAACCAAACATCTGTTGTTTACACCTCCTCAGATATGAAGATTTTCAGTGTTTTCTGTTTCATATCATTGTAAACTAAATAGCTTTGGATCTTCTGATGGTTGGCAAGAAAAAATAAGCAATTTAAAGATGAACTTTGGGTTTTGGGTAACTTCTGATGGATATACTGTATGCTCAAACTTATGACATATGAATTAAATAATTGACCACTGGTAACTGATTATTTGACTATAAAAAAATCATTTCTGTACCTTCAACATCAGACAGGGCAATCAGGAGGTCTGCTTTCATTTCAACAGCCAGACGTGCAGCCAAGCTGTCATTATCTTTGATGCTTATTACCTGAAATACCAACAAAAATTAACCTAAAAGGAAAATCACTGCATCTCAGATTATACTGTAGAATAACAGCTTATCAACTGGTGCCATGCAACAAAAACCTTCCAGTCCCATTCAGCCACAAATCAAACAACATATGTTCACCTCTTTCCAAAAGGAGATAACACAAGCAGGTCTGTGCACAATAAAATGGAATGAAGAAAAACATAGAGAACATTATGTATCCAAAATGTTAGTGAGGGTGGAAATGTAACTGATAAGAAGCATACTTCATTAATTCATGCATGCCTTAAGCAATCCACCATTACAACTCTGGACCACATTTAGCCTTCCCATTATGCCCTTCATGCAGTACCCACATTTACCCCCTGCAAGTCACTGTTGGGAACAGGGGGCGGAACAACAGCATCATTGGTGTTGATGATAGGAACTATATTCATCCGCAGCAGTTCATGGAGTGTGCTGTTCAGGTTGCGGCGCTTCTGTTCGTCATGAAAATCCAGGTTGGTGACCAGAATCTACAGAAATGGACAGACGTGTAAAGAATTAAGTGAAAACAAAGTCAGTCGCTGCAACAACTCTATTGTGAGAGAAAAGTCCAGTACATACTTGTGCAGTGCAGGTGCTGTACTGGGTGAACATAGCCTCGTACAACGCCATCAGACCACTCTGTCCAGCAGCTGCACACGCCCGTGCCTCCAAAACTGGGACTGACTGAAAAAAAAAAAAAAAAACAGATTTCACACAAGTTATCAAGGCTATTAACAACATTAAACAAATATCTATCTAATTCCCTGTGTTTAAGGTAATTATTCACCATTTCTTTGAGTTGGTTCTGTCCGGAATGTAAGGCTTGTCTGACGCTTTGAGACAGCAGGATTTCATGTCTTAGTCTCTGCTTCCCAAACGCCACAGCACCACTGGTGACAATCATCATCTCCCTGCCTTGATTCTGCAGCACAGCCACCTGATAGGACAAACAAAGACAATAACTTTTTTTTTTTCCTATGGCCATGATTACTATTCAGAGCAGGAAGTTCTTTAATATGTGTTGTAAGTCCACATAATATGATGTTCACACATACACAACCATCATCAACAGTGGGTCCTCTCTTGTCTCTATCAACAATATTAATGTGGCCTTACCTGCTCTACTATTGAGGCCAGTCGTCCCAGTGCCAGGCCACACTCATCTCCCCGTGTCACCACAGCACTCCCCAGTTTCACCACAATGCGCTTAGCTTGCTTTAACTCACTCCGGTGGGCAAAAGACTTCCCATGGGGACGTGGGAGAAAGACTGCAAACAATAATAAAGTAAGAATTTAGTACACACCAGCATCAACTTGCAGCAAAGAGTATTATAGCATATAGATCAGAGAGATGTGAGAATATTGTCCATTTCAGGTGTGACGAGGAGGTAGTTTGAATACTTACATTTCGCCTGGGAAAATGCTCTGATGGAAGCTGGACAGACATTTGATTGCCGGAATCTGGATGTCAGGCGAGAGCACGAGGCCAGCCTGGCAAACATGGTGCTGACACCTGGGGACAACTGTGATAAACACACAAACCAGTGCCAGGTTACTGTAACAGTGCAATAACCTCTCCTGAGATAAGCAGGTTTTACATATGACAGACAGGCTGTTTGTTTGGCTATATGCACAAAGGCTTAAGATGTTAAAGAAGATGAAATATCTTAACAGACTCAATGACCGTTATACATTTCAACATTATTTTAGTCTTACTGTTAAGCTTTGCATCATGTTCCTTGATGTTATCAGCAGTGTTGCTGCTTGAACTTGACACACTGACCCAGTAATGAAGAGGATGTTGTTTTCATAGCTTAGAAATACTTGCTAGCTAAAAAGCATGCGGCTAAGTGCTGTTCATACAACATATATACATAAAAACGTTAACATATGTGAAGCCCCTTTGTTTGCAAGTCAGTTAATGAGGCTAAAAGACTGTAGCTATGCGTCTACTGTTGATGCTGTCATTCATGTACCCAGGGCTAGCTAGTGTTAGCTAGCATTAGCCATTGGGAACTACCAAAGTTAGCTTAATTACTGTACTTTTGTGTAAAATGGACTCAAGACAAAACTTACCAGAGGACTCCTTACGGCGCAATGTCAGAAACCGAGGAAACCAAGCACAACTACAGTTAGGAGTGCACTGCAAAGGGGAGACACGTAGTCAGCCGGACTGGCGGTGCCTCGCTGCCACATCCACAGCCCACGTTAGTAACAGAGACCGATTCAGGAACGATGTGTACGTAGGTTTTCTCGAGACGTTCATAGAGACTTACGCATATATCATAATGTACGCAAAAATAGCACGTTCGATGGGCGGACTAACTTGTGTGGTTATGGGAAGCACAAGCAGGAATGGAGGATGAAGAGTACACACACTGATAATTCATATTTAAAAGTATAAGCTAAAAAAAGAACTAATTACAATTGTAAATGTATAAATCCAAATATTTGCATGTAGCCGCAAATCACAACTGTTGTTATTCTGCATATGTGTGCAATCACACTTTGTTCTTCGAACTCTATTATTTTTATTTCGACGTCGTGTCTTCTATCATGTTAAAAATGTTTCAACGATTTTTTTCGGTATTATCCGAAACATGGATAAAACTTTCATAAATCCATCTGTTATCCGATTGCCTAAGTAATCTGATTACTTCTACAGTACTGAGATTACAGAAATAATCAGATTACATAAACGATTAGATTACATAAATTTAACCACATCTATGAATCTATGTTACTATATACCTGCTATTGGTTGAATACTTTACTTTACTTTAGTATACTAACATACTAAAATTAACTTACTAACAACTACTACTACGAATTTACTAACTTACACACTAAAACTAACACTGTATAAAGTACTATAGACACATCTTGTACATCAAGGCCAGTTAATACTGTAGCATGTCATGCTGCGACGGTGGAGCAAATTTCATTTGCTGATGAAGACCTTGAGATGTGGTTGAAAGCTTCTGAAAAGGCTAGTAACTAGACTTTGTGTTAAAATATTAACTATGCTGTGACTCATTATTTTACTGTTCCAAAAGTCAAGAATAAACTTTCACACTCAAGAGACTCAGGTTTGTTTGATTAATTATTGATGGTACTGCATTTAGGAGAAATAATTGGCAATTTAATCTTAATCCAGTTTGTTGGAATTTTGCCATTCTATTGTGTTTGGTCTCCTAAGAGTCAATGGTTTGAAACAAAGCAGACTGGAAGATATCAACTCATCTTTAGTAATCTGACACTGGGGCACATGAGTGGCGTGTGCATGCTAAAAGAGGCCTGTGAAACATTCATGAGCAGGAAGGCCAGGAGCACAGTGCACACTGAGCTGCTACAACAGGTGCAAGCAGAGCTATGGGGACTGTTGAGGAAACTTTGAAGTGCCCCGTCTGCCAGGACTTCTTCACATATCCTGTGACACTCCCATGTGGACATGACTTCTGTCACACCTGCATCAAGGCTGTCTGGGACACAGACGTGTCTAATGAGGGTCCTTTCTTCTGTCCAGAGTGTCAGATCTTCCTCCCCTCCGACCTCACTCTGGAGATAAACACCAGCCTTCAAACCAAAGTAAAGGACTTCACTAACAGACCATCACCATCAAAGCTACAGACAACAACTTCAACCGGGGAAACCAAACCATGTTCAACTATCCACTGTGACCACTGCATAGAAACGCCATCGGTGGCCATAAAGACCTGTCTGACCTGTGATGCCTCACTGTGCCAGGCTCATGCCCTGCTACACCAGCAGAGGTCAGCTCTGAGGGAGCACACAGTGGTGGAGGTGACCGGGGATCCACTGTCTCTGAAGTGCAGGGAGCACCGTGATGAGCTCAAGCTCTTCTGCATGGAGGAAAGGGTCCCTGTGTGCTGTTTGTGTGTCCTGGTTGGCATGCACAAGAACCACCAGGTTTCCCAACTCCATGAAGCCTGCACAGACTTCAAGGTGAATATTATCATTTTATGTGTTTGATTTTCTTGTAAGTGCTGCTGTAATTTATTCATTTCTCTGTCAGGATATTTATTTTCTACAGGCTTGATGTATCTTCTGTCTTTAGAGCATGTTAGAGACCACTATGAAGCAACTACTGCAGAGGAGAGGTGAAGCAGAACATGCCATCAAGGACTTGGAGTCACTGTATACACAAACAGTGGTACAATCAATGTGAAATGTCCTTTTTTAATTCACAGATACTGTGATTATACTGACACTTATATGTATTTAAATCATGTATTTTAATTTCCCAGAAGTCTGCTGCAGATTACAGAGAGAGAATCTCAGACAAGTACAGCAGGATCCGTGTTGTGCTGGATGGCGATGAGCGACTGATGATGCAGATCATAGACGCAGAGGAGACATGCATGACAGAGTGGCTGGAAGCCCAGAGGGGAATCATGGAGGCTCAGATTAAAGAGATAGACAGCCTCAGAGCCTCCAGCAAATCACTCCTCCAAGAAACAAATGATCTGCAATTCCTGCAGGTGGGATAATGATGCTAGATGTCATGAAGGTTTTTTTGGATCATGTTAAAGTGTTGTACAAATGTAGCTAAATTGTTTTCTGGGATTTTCAACAGCAAATCACAGCACAGAATCTTTGGTGAGTATATTTGTCATTTATTTTCTTATATTCTAATGGCCTTCTTTATGTATGATTTTTGCCTCCTAATGGATTTCAGTTTTGATTGTAGCGACCCTTTGGATTTAGCACCTATCCAGGAAATAGACAGAGATCTGTGTGACCCTGAGAAGCTGAGAACAGTAGAGAGGCTAGTGGACGACCTCACAGTGGCTCTGTCCCAACACTTTCCACGAATGTGGTCATGTTAGTAAACAATCCAATATTTTGCAATTTAAAATCAACCCTTACTATCTCTATAGTTGTGTACAGAATATACATTTTCATTTGCAGATCTAAGTTCTCCTGCGCTGGACTCCAAAACAGCCCATCCAAAACTGGAAATATCCCAGGATAGCAAACAAGTGTACTGGAGAAGGCAGCCTGTCAGTGAGGCTCCAAGCGCTCAGCCATATGACTCCCAGTACAGCATCCTGGGTCAGGAGAGTTTCACTACTGGCCAGCACTACTGGGAGGTCATCGTACAGGAGAAACCCTACTGGCTGATAGGTGTGTCCACTGGGCCAGTTGATAAAAAAGATGGGCCAAAACAAAAGCTCTCTGGCCTGGGTGTGAATAAGACATCCTGGTGCATCTACCATGGAGACGGAAAGTACCTGGCATGCCATGACACCCAGGAGAAGCAGCTGTCAGTTTGGAGGAGAGTCAGAAAGCTGGGCATACTAGCAAATCTCCAGAAGGGGGAGCTGTCATTCTACAATGCAGACGCGATGACCCTGCTTCACTCTTTCTGTGTGCAGTGCAAAGACCCTCTCTACCCCATGTTTAACCCCTGCATTGATGTGAATGGACTGAACAGGCAGCCTCTCACCTTGTTTTGGATTAAGGACCCCTGGGATTGGCATGTAAACACAGAGGGAGATAAAGAGTTACCCTAAATGACTGTGAATGAATGTGTTGTGAACTCAAATTCACTGATCACAAAGTCTGTATCTTTTTTTTTCATTCTGATGTTCACTCCAGTATAGCTTGGAAATGTCACTCATGCTGTAAAAACTGTACAACCATAATCAATTACCATGCCTGGATGTGTCTCAAGTAAAACTAAAACCAATGACCAAGGCATTTCAGTGCCTCTGTGAGAAATGTAAGACAACATCAACATCATGCATTACCAGCACCCATAGGAGAGAAATGGTGTGTTTACATAAGAAAATTATAGCTGAGAGGAGAAGTTTAACCCTTTTTCTTTTATGTGTAACTGATTAGTTTCCCAGTATTAGTCTTATGTTTCAGTAGTATATACCTTCTTAGTGTCTGCAGTTGTCATATACAGCATTATACTGTAAATATTTCATCAAGTGGTATCGGGGGCACTTTTTTTCTGTGGTAAAACAATTCTCATATTTGACTTGATATAGTTCAGGGAGTAAATGACCCGTGTGTAAACTACTGGCTTGTTATTTTTTACAACTGTCCCCTCAGATCACCAGACAATGGAGGACAAGCATGACCTCAGTCTCACATGTTAGTGTCCATCGCGAAGTTGGCCTGCATTGAACAAAACACCCAGTAAGGCCAACTAACATGAACAGTGACCCTGCATTTCTTGAGAGAGAAAGAGACCTAACACTATGCTGTAGACTATTGTGCATACAGTTTGTTTTTCCTCTGTGTACATAAATACCTACTATCTGAAGAAGCAATGAGAAAATTCAATTATTCTATTTGACTTTAAGTAGTGACTTTGTATACTCGTTTGTTAAAAGGCATCCTCATGAAAAACCAGGAGGATGCGGGCAGCTAATACCTAAATAAAATCTATGTTTTACTCCCATGTGTGGTTTTATAATCAAGCATTATAACTCTATGATCCTTATCCTGATTAGAGGTAATTCTATGAATTCTTCCGCCCTTGGGCCGGGTGAGGACATACAGTAAAAAATATACAGGCACAGAAAAGCATAAAGAGACACACATCTCAGTTTTAATATAGTTTTGGATTGCCGTGGCCTAAAATCAGAATAAAATTTTAGGGAAAACCAAAGAAATATGACATTTAGATGTACAGAAGATTTCAGGGGTTTTTTGTGACAATGACTACACTGGCTGGCATGTTGCTGAGTAACAGAGGCTGCTTATGAAGATGCCCGAGTCTTTGACTTAATCCAGTCCAGGTAGTGAGTGACCCGGGAGTAGACCCCAGGCTTGTTCTTCCTTCCACATTGGTCTCCCCAGCTCACCAGACCATAAATAACATGGCTTGTGTGCTGCTTACAAGTCAGTGGTCCTCCAGAGTCACCCTGTAACAAGAGAACACAGCTGACCAGATAGTAAATGCACAGCTGTACACAACTACTTCAAGAACTTACCGTACATACAGTAAGTTTGTCATGCAAATATTTATGAACACTGGCAAGCACTTATACAAACACAGTTTCCTCACTAACCTGGCAGGAATCCACACCTCCTTGCAGGTAGCCAGCACAGAACATACCCCTATCCAGGACACTGCCATAAATTTTGGGTTCAGAGCACTTCTCCGAGTTGATCAGTAGTACATTTGCCTCCAGCAGGTGGTTGGAACCAAACACAGCTGCAACCAGGTAAAAATGAGATTTTACCAAATAAACACTGTCTCTCATTTCAATGGGCGTAATCAAATAAAGACTCAATGTTTACAGGGTCCTTTAAATGAAAACAGCATTGCAATCCTGAACTGGCAATAAAACAAATCAAACAATCTGAATGAAAATTAGTGTTTTTGTTCTGCAGCTTAGCTTGCACAAGTGGCCTTACATTCCTCAGTGGCACCCCATCCAGAAATGGTACACTCTATCCCATCAGGCAGTTGGACATCAGGTAGACAGGCTGCCTTCACAAACTGGGTCTCATTGGCACAGATTCCATTAGTAGCTTTCAGCCTCAACAAGGCTTTGAAAATGCAGTTGAAGATAAAAGTCAGTAGTTTCAAGCAGAATCAAAAATGACTTTTTCAACATTTTTCTAAATTTACACCTATTTACAATGCCTGCCAAAATGATAAAATACTTCAGTTTCATTACTTGTACTTTTTACTGTTTTTGGAGTTTACTTCATGGACTACAAAATCTGTAGTTTCCCTAAGGCACATCATTACAGCTGCTATTATTTGACATTTGATTCTTAGTCAAACAAAAAAGGATCAAGATACAAAGGTAAGGTGCTTTCAGGATACTCTTTCATTTAAATGTTAAATGCCAATACTGTTGGTAATATCGGTGCTTATTTTATATAAAATGAGAGCGAGTCATGGGTCACCTATGTCGTTGTAAACAGCTGAAGAAGTCTCCCTGTAGTTCTCATGCCTCGTAGCCTGTTCAACTTGTATGGTTTGCTTTGTCGGTTCATCCGAATCCAGAGACAGGCCCCCCATAACCACCTGCATTTCCTTACTTTGGTCACTGTTCAAACACATAAAATAAGTCAACATGTGTAAGCTATTCCACAATTAGCCAATGTTTTGTGTCTTTTCATGATTTGTAGTCATTATGGTTGTGCTTACATGCAGTGTCCAGCTGTCAGTACCCAGCAGCTGTCGATGAGAACACCTCCACAGATGTGTCTGTACGGCTGGTTGGAGCCCCTGCGTCTCATTTGCAAGGACACCTGCCAGGGTACAGCTCCAGGAGGGACCTTCAAACCCCCAAATATCCGGGTAATGACCTTCTTTGGCTGAGGCTGCCCACAGCTGGAGAACAGTTGCGGCAGAGTGGAGGCAGCTTGAGTAGGTTTTGGAGCCTGGGTGGGCGCCTGAGTTGGGGGAGGTTTGGTAGTCATTGGCTTTGGGGTTGTTGTAGGTTCAGGTTTTGTAGGTCGGGCAGTGGGTGCAGGGGCTGAGGGGACAGCTGTTGGTGCCACACCTTAAAACACATGCACAAGATAACACAACTGTTTTGGTTGACTGCACTTACAATCAGAACTTGTGTAAAGCTTTAAAGCTGACCTGTTGATGTAGAACACTTTACCACGTCACAGAAGTCCCACCGCAGCCTACGGCCTCTTCTGTAGAAACACCAGGGCATCAAGTCTCCGTCTGGGTTCCTGTGCCATGGAAAACATTTGAGTGAGCATGTAGATGTCTTCTGCAATTTGACTACACATATTTACTTTCTCCAGCATACTTGAAGTATAACCTGACCTGCAGCGGTTGTGACGGCCAAGTCCATCTGTGTCCTCAAAGGAGTTAAAGGGATCAAGTCCTTTCTCCAGGATGAAGTGTGAGTTCCAGTGGAGGCATTCATCGCCATCATCTGTCTCACTCGCATTGCCACGATATAACTCTCCATCATCCACAAAGCAGTCATTTGGGCCTAAGATCACACTCAGTAAGCATATGAGTTTAAATGACATGTATATTGGGCTGGGGAAAAGAAAAGTATTTACCAACATGGCAGAAACGTCCTCTGTACCCTTGAGGGCACACGCAGTCAAAGTCATTACCATCCTTGACGCATTGTCCACCATTCATACATGGATTAGGCTCACACAGTGTATCTTTGGAGAAAAACAGGAAACGGTATGAGCTTGCTTTTGGGAAATATAACAACACTTGTTGAAAAGAGTTCTTCTATCTTGTTTGGATAAAGAAATATTCCTTACAACTTGTGCAGTGTGGAGGCTGGAAGGGCAGCTTGCATTTGCACTCATAGTACGGGGGCGTCGAGGTCAGCACACACTCACCCCGGCCACATGTTCCTCTCCTACAAACTTTTGGACCTGAGATGATAATAATAAAAAAAAAATGTTTTGGTTTTTTATTAATTCAATTTTCCTCATTATATATTGTGCATATTTTAGCAGTCTGTAACAACAGCATGGAGATGTTTTTTTTTCAAACCTCTCTGGCATCTCTTTCCCCTGAAAGGTGCGGGACAGTCACACTTGAATCTTCTCTTGCCTTTCTCCTCACACACTCCATTGTTCTCGCAAGGGTTTGGGACGCATTGGCCTGTGAAATGAAAAACATTAGGGGGGAAAAAAAAGGTTTGCATGAGAGGTTTCCAATGTAATGTATTCTGCCATGCCAAGGGAAAGCATGTTAAGCTACACAGATACTGTCGGTGTTGTTCTGTGGAGCCTGACAGAATACGTGAGTGTTAACTCTCTTACCATCTGGGTCTTGAAGTTTAAAAAGCCATTCGGAGTAATCATCATCGTCGTCGTCATCATCACCTATGTCTGTGATGTCAAAGAAGACGTCTAAAAAAAATACATTTCCATTAGATATAAAGCATTGTTGTCCTCCTTTCTCTCTACTACCCAACAAAACTTTTTTAAGTTTAGTAAGGGAGATATTGTCTACAGTAAAGCTCTGCTAGGACTTACAGAATACTAAATGTCAAATATTGTTCTACAAATGATGACTTAGAAAATAAATAAAAATAACCACTTACCTTCAATGATGTGCTTAAATCTTGTTATCCTTTTCTCATGTTTTCCATGTTTATGTTTCCTGGGTCCCTGATGCTCATGATCATGATGACTAGGATCTTGACTACTACTATCTTTTTTAGGTTTCAGCTGAATGAAAACAAATATTGCCAAAAATACGTGCTTAGTTAATTGCTTAGTAAAATTTTTATTGAGATTTCTGAAAGTGCAACATAGCTATATGACAAGAAATGTAGTGAATTATTCATTTTAAACATTGATAACAAACTCTACTGCATTTTATTCACAGCACCATGCATTAACCAACATTGTACATAATAGCCAGTACATTGGCTCATTGCTACACAAACACTGTTTAATATATAGTGAATACATACTTCAGCAGGTATGAGGAGCACGGCTAAGAAGAGGCAAAAGAAGAAGAGCTTTAGGTTCATGATGGCAGTGGATCAGAAGACATCCAGGAGCGTAAAACGAGAGTGCGCTGTCTAGCAGATCAGTCACACTTTTCGAAACATTTGAGTAAGTACACTAACCTTTGATTCACCTGGGTGGTCTGGCATCCATCCATCATGCTGAGTCAGTTTTATTGACTTTAACTGGGCTTTTGGACACTAATTATTTAAGTAATAATGAGCAAAACATTGTTCATGTAACCAAATATTTATAATGAACAAATAATTGTTAAAAAAGATCAAGAGCCATCTTTGAAACATTTTTCATATTGAAATATGTTAAAATGGATTTTGATCAAAGAGACTAAGCACACAATCAGATGTAACACAGAGGCTCAGAGAGCATATTTGCAAAGAGCTAACTGTTTGTTTGAATGTAGACTTTGGATCCACATACACTTGGTGTATCTCAGAATAAACTACCTTTGATATTAGATCTCTTTATACATTTACAAAATCAGTCAAGTGTAATGTATGCATCTTGTATTGTGGAATATTTAAACTTAATAAGCATTAAACATTCTTTTCATGACCCTTTTACTTAATATAATGAACTTATAAGGTGTACTGTTTCTTCTAACGTTTCTGCATATTTATCTGAAAGTTCAATAAGCATATACAGTATAGGCACTGGAAGAAGTGTGTAGTGTTCTCTATTAATGTGATTCCTTGTAAGTTGCTTCTTTCTCTCTGCAAGTAATTTATATCGCAGTGTGCTTCATGTTGTCTGAAATACATTCTATTATTTCAAAGAAAATTAATCCAGTAGCAGTACCACTTTCTTAGAAGGAGCCTTTTATAAAGAAGTAACTGATGGCTTTATTAATGGTTAGTAAAATAAATTATAATGCCTTATGTAACAGTGATAAAGGTAAGTTTTGGGTTGCCAGGTTGTGAAAATCTCTCCCGTTGGTGTTTACCACTCCACTCCACACTTCCAGCATCACACTGGCTTAGTCTTTTTAACTAACTCTTTCATTAATCAGGAAGGCACCCTTCACTGCAGACTGGTTTAATTATTAGAGAATAAGAAACCCATGAGCATTTATTGATGGATTACCAACATTTATAACTGCATTATTACCAAATAGACAGGATAAACAGAAAGATTTTTTTACTACCTGGCAACCCCAAACTTAATTAATGAATGACTTGTAACTGATCCATAAAGCATTATTAAATTTATTTTCTTTTGTTAATAAAGCCATAAGTTACAGCTTATAAACCTTTATAAAGGGTTCATTAATAGAAATAATTACTAAATGCTTTTCTGTGGCACAACTAATCACAGACCACTGGTATGAGATGGAGTATTACAGATGACAATAGGCTTTGCATTGGTGCCGTTGTGGTCATGACCAGGACACAGGGCCAGGTGGAGGCAGTCTGAGAAGGTTCCTGCACAAAAGGAAAACAGCGGTGTCATGTTGTCCGCCTCAAGAAACGTCACCAACCCTGCAGGGAAACTACACAAAACCCCAATCCGACAGAAGCGTTTTGTGAAAGGCAGCTGATGCGGCACCCCTCCATGCCAAGCTGTATACTCCCCGTCAAAGAATTCCACACACCAGGACTCATTCCCACGGCCAAGCCAACAGTCCTCAGAGGTGCCCTTGCGAGGAATGGTGGGATAGGTGACACCAAGCTCCCAGTAAGTCTTCCCAGTCACGTCGATCTCCCAGTAGTGGCGACCGAAGCTGAAGCTTTGCAAGCTGATGACATTAAGGGTGGTGTCAAAGCGATCAGGGATGTCAGGAAGCTCCTGCCAGGTGTCTGTGTAGGTGGCACTGTCACCTTGGGGGGAGATGATCAGCTTTGGGTGGGCCGTCTCTGGATCCAAACTCACTTCACTGGAATCTGGAGACACATGATAAACATTTTTATACATAAAAATACACATGTTAAAGAGATCAAATTGCGGTTATTAACATGTGTGTGAGAACTGACAGCTCTTGATGAGTTTTTTAAATAGAGGCGTCTGGGAGCAGACAAGCAGAAGCATGTTGTTGGTGAGACTGAGGATCTGTTCAGCTTTGGCGTCGTCAAGGTTCACACTGCTGGGGTCCGTCCTGTTCAGCAGATCTATCACTCTGGAGGATGTAGACCACAGACAGAAACAACATAAGTTGTTGTTGCAATGCATCATACTGAAGAATTTTGTGAAAATTGTGAAATTGTGGTTTTAGTCCATACTTGTCCACAGCCTCCATCTCTTGCTGCTCAGAGTATGAGAAGAATGACTGAAGAAAAACAGGAAAATCAAGATCAAATGTACTCTGAAAACACAATATTTCATAACACTCACGTCATATTTTTTATTTTCAATACACAATTGATAAAGTAAATATGAAATTTCAGATTGTGTGTGTGTTCATATTTGGTCCAGCATATCGCAACTTGACCAATGTCTTGTTTAAAATATTTCCCATGATAACAAACGCTTCAGTCACCATTGTATCAGTCTGTGCGTCCACCTGGTCCAGTGCCACTGTGAGTCTGGCCAGGTCCTGCTCTATCTCCTGGATGAGGGAACAGTTCTTCTCCATGAGCCCATCCAGGGCCGAGACAGCAGCCCGCTCCTCCATCTCAAGATAGGATAGGGTCATCCTCAGGTCTTCATCCAAGATAGTCTGGATCTCTTGATATTTCCTTATGATGCTCTCCCTTATCACTGAGGACTTTTTCTGAGTCAGGCAAAAGCATTTATCAGTGTATTTTACTGCAGCTCACAGATGTGATTACAGTATTAGTGTTGTAGTTTTTGTAAATTTTAACAAAGACCAGTTTGAACACAACTTACTGTGATTTCTGATTGCCGTGCTGCCAGTTTCTTCAGTCTGTATTTAACGGCTTCCCTTTGCTTCTTTAGACACTCCTGATTTTTTTCTAACATCTCCTGTAGAAAAGGTGCAGATATTCAATAACTTATTATTAACCTTAATTTTGATAGCAAAAAAGACAAAGTTGACTGACAGGGGCAGTAGGAAGTACTGTATCTGTATAACAACCACCTCTTTTAAGTTTTTCTCCTGTGCTATTTATTAATAGGCATTGCATTATTCAATTTACTGGCAGTGTTGTGACCCCAGATGCAGGCATCTGTTTTCCATATTCCAGGAGTGTTTGTCAGTGCTTCCTTCTCTAAGAGGAAAATTATGATTGTTGTGTCCATAGGAATTCACATTTGTCCCTCTGACTGAGTACAGTCACGTTGTAGCTTTAATGAACAGCACGCACTGTACAAGTGTACAGTTCAGTTCATGTTTCGGAGCCAAAATGCTCAAAAGAGAGCTGAGAAGTTATGTTGTGACACTTAAAGGACTATAGTGGAATGTTTGCGTATTTCTACTACAAGTTGCATCACACTTTACACCACTGTTGATCATTTTTCAAAGCACACCATAGTTTTCTGCATCGTTAAAGTCCCCCTCCTCTCAAAAATGTGTTAGCTTAATCTTTCTTCACTTGGATGTTTAACTTTCACTGTGCAGAATGATTAATGTGAAGGGTTTGACACTAGCCTGTTTTCACATTCATCTACTCAGGGGGAAAGTTTCTTTGTGCTCTCCTTAAAGATCCGTTTAAGACGTGTACTTATGGGCATGATTTGTGACATCACAACTAGCTTGGAAGACAATCGTGGTTCACCAAGCAACTTGCAAATATGATGCAGAGATTTGAAGCCTCCAGTGCAAATACACTGAAAATGGAGTTTTCAGACACTTTTGAAATTTAATTTAATTTAATTTAATTTCGTTTACACATTCATATATTCAGTGTTTTTCAATGAGGGAGAAGGAGATGTGCTTTCAATAATTTTTGACCAGTGTATTGAACATTTTTGTGGAAAAAACATATAAGACACAAATGATTTATAAGCACAGCATCTTTATATGTCTTAAAACATGTCTGGAGTGGAAATTTAAAAGCCACATATTATGCAAAATGCACTTTTTCATGCCTTTCCAACATAAATATGTGCCCCCCGTGTTTTTGGAGACCCCCAAACTGTAAGAAAAGACCATCCTCTCTCTTTATCTCCTGCTCCATCTTTCGGTAAATGTGTGTGCAAACACGCTATTTAGATTTGGCTCCCTTTATGATATCATAAAGGGACCTCCTCCAGCCCATCAGCAGGCTGATGGTCCCAGCCCACTGAAATCTACTGAATCAAATTGTTCTGTTGTGGGCTGCAAGAAGCAACACAACAGTCTTTATGTCTCCCATTATCTGAGGAAGTGAAGACCTGTTGGATTCACTTTATTTTTGATGGAAATGTCCCAACAATGACTGGAAAAGTGTTGTATCTGTGCACAAAATAGTGGGTACCTGGATGTAACTCCATTTCTGGATCGATACCAGCAGTTCGTGACCATACCTCAAACTTGGAATCTGTAATGTTTGCCATGTTTTATGCTGTTTTACTGTTTATTTAGGTTAGCCTGTTGAACTTGGTGTTAGCATGTTGCACAGCTAATATTGCTAGTGATGTTGAACTAATGTTGTTGAGGAACAGTCAAGAAAAACTGTGTGAACATTAAGTCTCATTTGAAGCCAACTAAATAACGACAATAGTAGGTTGGATGGTGGTAACTGTTTTTTCAAGTTGCTTTTGGTAGAACTTTAAACTGCAGCGCTAGCTCAGCTAGCTTTGTTATTACACTTTAACCCGTTCTGCTTCATGATCCTTGTCAGTATGTGTGTGTTGCTGCCGTAACGTTATGTAAATGTCCTTGATAGACATACCATGAGGGTAACGATACATGTGTGAAAAAGAAAGTAAAACTGCAAGAATTCATTTGCTTGGCAGTGTTGTGTAACTTTGATTAGCACCCGGCAGCTAACTTGCTCAGATAATAAAGCTTTAGTGGCCCACTGTGGCAGTGTGTGTAAAGTCAAGTGGAGGCTTATACGACCATTCTGATGCACAGTTACACTTAGCGTTACTGTAATACTAGTATTAGTGACGCTGCTGCAGCTCCGTTGCAGTTCCAGTATGAATATGAATACTGTCAACAGCCCTCTCTCCAGTTGTGGTCATATAATCTTGCATTGTATCAGACCGGCAAGCCACCCAGTTCTGGAGTGGGGTGTGTGGAGCAGCAGCTCATTCACATAGACACAGCAACAGCCCATTGAGAACAGGACTGCAACAGAGGGGTATAGAGGCATGCTAAAATGCATAATCTGAGTGGTATTTCAGCAAAAAACCTCAAATACATGTTTTGGGGACCTCAGAGACCTATATTAATTTGCTGAAAAAGAGTATAATATGTGACCATTAAGATAAAAGTAGCTGTACAGAAAAGCATTTGCGGTGACTTTGGTCAGAATCGACTTAATAGGAGACAATGACAAAATATGATCAGGGTTAAAGTGAACCTTTTTTGTGGAAAAACCAAATCAGACACAAATTATTATTGCAGATTATTTTTATATGTCTTGAAACATGTTTTTCCTGCCATCCAGGGAGCCACTGCTCAGTTCATTTCAATACAGTATGAAAATCAATCATGCTTGAGGTAAGTATCCATACCATTAAACACTTTCTTTTTTCTCAAAATTACATTATCATTGTAAGGTAATCGAGGTAATGCTTTACAGTAATGTTTGCATGGGAAACACTGATGTGACATCTGAGATTTAACAAAGATTTGCACTATACAGCATTGCTCTCATATTAAGTTGCCATGTTATTAGAAATTCAAACCTGGAGGACAAACTTTCAAAAGATATGGACCTCATGAAAAGGAAAATATGAATTTTGTAGTTTCTTGCATTACCGTGAACAGAACTCAAGTCTTGGATATCTTACCTTCCCACTAGCACTTGATTGCATCAATCTGGAAAAGTTTTTACTGTAAAAAATCTATGCATGCAACTGCATTACCATATAAATATAACTGACAAAACATAGTTCATAATGATACCTGTCTCAAGCAAAAATAAAATATTTATTCAAATAAATATTTGTTTTTATTCATACTGACATGAACTGACACAAATGACTGCTTAAAAGGAAGGAAACTGTATTCATCAATTTAAAACTGTGGAATATTTTGAAAAAAGCTCAGTTATAGATGCTGTACGTATTTTGTTGTCCAAAAGACAATCTGCAGTCAAATTCTGACAGTGCTCTCTGAATTATGGCTAAATATTTGAAAAGGCCAGTGACTTCAGACGCTATTAAAATGTGGATAATAAATTCTCAAGCAGCTAATATGTTCCTTTAAAAGCAACAGCTGATGGGTTTCCTGGGCAATGGTGGTTGTTCACTATTCATCAGAGGAATATTTGCCTCCACACAAAATTTTCAAATGCAGCTATACAAATGTTTATATCAGAGTAAAAGGCCAAGATCATGTAAAAAGATGTTTCCTCAAAGGTGCCCCATATAATCAGTGATTGTGCAGAGGGTTAGTAGAGTACACTGTTGGACTGGTCCCATAAAAGCCAACTAGTCGTCAGACTACCTCTCACCTGTGTGACGTCACTGAACCAGTGTGTTTATTAGTGGAATGCAAAGAAGTAAACAGAGAACAGAAAAGAGGCGGTGGGTACCTTTGGTATAGCCGAGGATCATATGGTTCATGGTGATTTAAAGCTTTATTGGCTTAGATTTCAATACAACAAATGGCAGTGTGGGTTTTCATTTATAAAACAGTACTTTCAAATACAGTTGCTTCTTACATTAGGTGTTTTATCTATTTGTTGGTTACTGTATGTCGGATACGGCATTAAAATATATTAAGATTTGTACTTCCAATACATGTAAAGGGAAAGTGTCTGGCCATGTTTATGAGAGCCTGAGAAGAGAGACATTTTCTTTTTGTCAGGGTCGGATGACTGATTGGCATGTACAGCAGCCAAGGGAAGGAGACTGACGATGTGTAGGTGCTTGGATGATTCATTTCCATGTAGATCCAGTAAAACATTTGCTGGGTCAGCTGACTGCCTTTTTTTTTTTTTTTTTAAATTCAAAGACTCACTGAGCCGATTCTTGCAAACTTTGGACCAAAACTGTTTCAGCCCAAGCGAAGGAAAGCTGACACATGTTCAAGCTACAAGCATGGACATTTTGTAATGGCGCCATGAGGTTCTACTGTACTTACAAAGTTCCACAGGAATCAACAGCAACAAATAGTAGGAAGAAACAAGCAAGAAAGAAATGAAAGCAGTTCCACTCAAAGCAAAGCAAGAAGTAAAACAAGCGCAGTCAAACCAAATAACATGACCCTATTTATCATTCACTCTCATTCTTTGTCATTTTTGAACATGGAAGAGATTCCCATTCCTTGTTTCCTGTGCAAGTCTAACTGGACAAATCATTCAGCTCACATTCTCAGGAAGCATCAGAGCAAAAAGAGTCCATTTCATGGCTTCCTTGATTATGTCAGGAAAAACAAAACAAAACAAAAAACAGAAGAAAAGGAAATAAACCAAAACCTACATCTAGATTACAGTTGTCGTGTGCTATCTGTATGAATGTATAGTATATGCATGCTGCTCTGAGTGCTAGAAGAGCTTGGCCTTCTTTTTCATGTCGTTGCGTTTCCACAGGGGAAGCCTGTCAAACTCCTGGATCTCCATTCCAAAGATGTCAAAGAACGTTTCAGGTGCTAAGTGGCGCTAGAATTGAGAACAAAGGTGGAGAAAACAAAGGAGGGGAGGGTGGGAGGGGAGGGGAGTGGGGTGAGGGTTGTTCGTGGTTAGCACCGAAGCCATAAAAAGGGTCACTGCAAAAATGACAAGAAGCAATGGATACTGCACATTCCTTGCTACAGTTGTATTTGTGTAACATGTTATTTACACAAAATCGAAAAAAATCCAGTATCAATTGCGGACAGTCAGGTGGAAAACTGATACCTCCAGTCTGGTTCTGTCCACATCCCTGGGCAGTTTAGCTCTCCCTCTACTGGTTATCATGAGCATTTCATAGGGATACACCTTCAGAAGGAGACACTCGTCAGTGAACAGGTCACTCCAAGCTAGAGTCAAGCTTCAAACACTTACAAACCATTTTTATCAGACAAAACTATAAAATTTGGATATTCTTCTAGTTCTCACTGTGACAGGGAACACTGGGTGGGAGAACAGGTATGTGACAGGAGGCTGACTGGGAGTGAGAGCTGTTTTTCTTTTGTTTTTTGTTTAGGTTATTGGGGAAATGCAGGGTACTATGGTGTGCACACATTTTTTTTGGTGTAGAAACGTGCAATAGATTAGGTAAGGGACAAAAAACATGAAAACAGAGTTACATAACGGGCTGTATTTTTAGTGCAATTTAATGCAAACTAAAAAAAGAGCTAACATCAGTAATGTAGGCCAAGTTAATCCACATGGGAATGACTGTCCTGTAAAACTAAGGTGCTTCTACTTTTCTAAATAGCTAATCCCATCTGTACAAGAAGAAACTGGAAAATCATAATTTACCTAACTGAAATGCTCAATAATAAGCAACTAGAAGTTCTGTGAAGCCTCTGACCAACTCATATCCACACAGTAGTGTACACTCCCTTATATACTACGCAGTATATAGTGATATGAGTTGTTTGGATGACAATCTGGGCGTTGGATTCTCCACTGTATGCTGCATACAGTATCCAGCCACTGTAAGTCAAAGCTATGTGCAGATGAACATGGAGAAGCCAGCATGCTAAGCGCTAGAGTGACTCCTGAAGCAGCATGCTAAATCAGGAACCCGGCTAATGTGAGTCTTTTACCTCCATTAAAAATCTCTCTTAGCTCCCTATTTCTTCCACCAATGTCCCCACTCTACAAAGGTCAATACAGAACACCGCTTATTTTATTTCACCTTCCACTAACGGACTGGTTGCTTCTTCTTAATCAAATTGTCAAGTTTGTTTGTTTTTATTAGCTGAAAAGTTTGCCTTTATTTATGTGTTACTGTAAAATGCACTTCAGTATAAGTGAACAAGGTATAAATTTTGTAACATATTTCACATCAGTACAAAAAGAAGAAGATACTTGCTTTTGGTTCCAACATATTAGGCATAGATACTCCCCTGTCCATCCTTGCAAGTGCTGCACGGCCATCCTTAATGTGCTAAAGAATAGAACATACACAAATGTAATATAGTGGAAGGGGACTGCAGGGTTAATGGCATGAGTATGTCCACTAATGACAGTGGGCACAGTCTTCACTGGATGGAGCAAGTAGTGGATACGGTTCAGTATCTTAGTAAGTATTCAAGATGGGCAGTCGTCGTACATGTTTTCTGCATGTCTCTTTTTTTTTCTATGGTGAGTTTTGAAATCATATATTCAAATGTGACATTTAGCTTGAGTCATAACACTGGTATACGGACAAACAAAACAAGACATGTGGCGATGATTGTACACTGCATGTACATTACAGTGTTTCAGCTACTGGGCAGTGCATGTTTGCTTCTCAAATCAGAGGCATTTGAAATTGCTGCACTGCATGCCCTGTAGTTGACACTAATCCAACAGTGATGCAAGCATGTAGCATGAGTGGGGGCACTGTGCATTCAGGATAAGGTGTCTCTTGCAACCCATGAGCAAGCAAATTTATGATGCATTGGTGAGGGTGCATGCCATGTGAAAAAGCAGATGAGAGACATACCTGAAACTCTGCAGGACAAAATGGGACAGAAAATGAGACTCACAGTTAATGGTGTTGCTGTCAAATCCCCTGCCAGGCTACTATCTACAACACTGTTGTCCCTGATGACACATTGTGTGAATCATTATGCAAATATTTCAAAATGCAGGTCCATCTTATGTACATGTAGCAAGCCATTTCTGAATACTGGTGCTGAATAGCTCTGGTGAAATTGGCAAGAGATTTACTTGGTGGCTACACTTTGGTAGCAGCTCTCACCTCTGCCTCCTCCACACATGTCACCATAGCTGTTGTACTGGGTGAAATCTGTTGACTGTGGCTGCGGGAATACAGACAGTAGTACATCAACAATGACATATGGGCATTTTGTTGCTGCGTTACGACCAGAATTAGATTTAACTTACAACAAATATATAGAAATTTTTATTTGTGGCAGTGGTGCCAAGACTGTATACTTCCAGTCATTATAATTTTCTAACTGTCATCTCCTATCAGCATTTTGCTGTCTGTAGTTACATAATCAACAGCTATCTTGTGAGTATGAGTGAGCTCTCACCCGATGTAGGCCGTTTCTTCCATAGCCAGGCAGAGAGTTTGTTTTGGTTGGAGAAATTGGATCTGAAACATAAACATTGTTTATGTTAGATTTTTTTAGAAATATGACGTTGACCCAATCAGGTACATTTATGTTTACAGAGAATCTTCAAATTTGAGCCATTTGATAATCCAGGCATGTTAAAACCAATGCAAAGAGTTACCTAGAAGTGTTGTATAGTTATTGTTATTATTAGTCTTTATTAAACAAGGAACATGCATAAAAAACATTAATCTCAAAATGAGAAGAGATGATTTATGCCAGATTTAGCTATTAGCTCATTTGCATCTGCAATCCCTGGGCAGGTACACAGAACAATTACCAGATAATGAAAACATTCATTTCCATGCAACACCATTACATAAACTCTATCACACTAACAATTCTACAAACAAATCTAAAAACACACATAAACATATAAATACCAGCACATTCATCTAGTACAACTATAGGATTACAATTCATTACAATCTAAAATCTGAATCACTGTAAAATTAATATAGCACAGTACAGTACAGTACAGTACATTGCTGACAACTCAAGAGCATATTAGCTGATGAAGCTGCTCTGTACCTGCGTCACAGTTGGTCTGTTTGGGGTCGTAGCGCTGAGCAGAGAGGCTGCGTGCGTGACGCTCCCTAATCTGCTCTTTTTCCATCTCTTCCTTCAGAATCAGCTTTCCTAAACCAGACTGAATCTACACACACACACACACATACACACACACATACACACACACACACATACACTTTCAAATAGTTTACTGCATATCCGTGTAGATAAACAGCATTGCAGAACAGGAGCGTTAAGGATACAAAACATGCATATATGGTTTTCATCTCAGGCACATGACAAAGTTACATCACCTCTTCTGCATGAAGTAAATAAAGGTTTCTTGATAAATAGTGGAAATATGACATCTATAATGACCAATGTTGGTAACTGAATCTGTTAAGTTGATGGTTCAAGGTTATCTGGCTGACCTTGCTGAGATGTTCTTCCTGCAACTGCTTTCTTTTCAAGGCCTCTTCTTCCTCATCTTCTCTGGATCGTCTCCTCCCTTCCGAACCTATGGGTGACAGTCCAAAAGATGATATAACACATACATAGACATGCATACACACACACACACATCTCTCTGGAGGATGTCATGCTGCACATGTACTTGTAAAGTACAGCTGGATGAAATGCTTCATCCACAGTTCAGTTTTAGAGACAGACAGAAAGATGTGGCTGCTTCATTTGGCTGTTGGAGCAGTAAGAAATACACACAATAAATGAGTAATAGGTGGACGTTAGGACACAAATGTGAGACAGAGTTGACGAGACAGACAAACAGAGGGACTTATTGGAATATTTGGCTACACTGACATGATGAATGTTTCCTCTGGCGGCTTTCATCATTCATGTCAAGAATTTATTGGATGTCGAATACACAGAACGGCACAATGTAAGACAGACAGACAAAAGTCAGTTTGAAGTCAGTCTCAGTTATCTCTGTCCAAGTCATTTGTGGCATTGTGGTGTATAGCTAGTGCACCCAACAGTATAGTAAGTGAACATAAAATGGTGAAACTGATGCTACCTTGAGCAAAAAATAATATGGCAGCAACAGAAACTAAATGATGCCTCTGCACTGTGCAAGCAAAACTTAAAGGCAAATTATGCCTGAATTACAAGAGAGCTTTGAGTGAAGCAGGAATGCAGTTAAGCTTTTGGGCTAGAAAGGAGAAACAGGAAAGTTAAGCTGTGGTGAGGCGTCTATTGTGTCGCTATAAGGTAGCAGTGCAAGCATGCCCATCACGAGCCTACTGTACCTAATACAGCGATAGAGTAGGGCCAACAATCACCCTCACTCCGTGAGCTGTCATCCGGAGAGGGAGCGTGGGCAGCGGGGAAGGTGGCGGATCTGATGATGTCATCAGCAGACTTGCTTTGACGTGCTATGGCAGCTGTATCTAGGTTGGTAACCATGGGAACTGATCTATCAGTGTCTGGGTCACAGTCTCAACCACAAGGAGCTTAAACATCTTAGCACCATCTGATCACCAGGCTCAGCAATCATTTTATTCCGCATCTTGGTTTGAAACCTATGCCATCTACAATGCAAAAAGTGTCTTTCCTAACAAGTCACCTAATATTAGATACAGCCTTAAATTGAAGGGAGTCTGAAGTAAGTGGCAAAGAACTGTCAAAGGGCAAGGATCTGTGTGTTTTTGCATATGTTTCATGGATGATTTTTGTGACATTTTTGCACCATTTATGGTGGCTAATGTTAGCTAAAGTTAGCATATTTTAGATAGACGTGTGTAACTGACATTACTGAGTCAATTTGTTGACTTTATGACTCTTCTCTACTTGTGCTACTATAAACACTACATTTTAGAATGTCACAGATAAACATTTCAATGGTTTATCACAAAAGTAAAACAAGAAGTGAACATGTCGCTAGCCAGTAAACATGTTTGTTTACTGGTATCATTCCTTCTGCTCTTAGTCAGTTTTCCTGATAATGATGTTTTAAAGCAGCTGGCTTCTGGCAACTGGCAACATTATCCTCACAACTCAGAAAAAGTTACATAGTGTTGCTTTATTTAAAAAAAAGGCTGACTTTAACATTACTGTAAATGACTTGTTAAGATGGACGATGTGCAGTGTAGAACTGGCTGCAGGTCAGACAGAGGAGGATCGGAGACAGACTTCAAACAGTGCTCGTACACTGACACTGGGGGTGACTACATGGTTAGATGGACACACAGTTTCAGTTGAATAACAAAAGCATTTTAGTAAAAGAGCCCAGCTCAATAACATCATTTCCTTCAGTATTGTGAATAGTATTCAGACAGACAGTTATGCCCCCTCTTTCTAAAATAAGTCATAAATAAGAGGAGAGGTACCATGTTGTTTGTAGATAGGAGGTTTTCTGTAGATGTTGCTCCCCTGATCTGAAAACAGTCAAATGCAGAAAGGAAAGACATTTACAGAGTATTCAGTGTCTCTGTTATACAAAATAAAACATTTTAAATTTGTTTTACAAAAGTCATGACGCAATATACCAGCATATTTATCGAATTTCTCCCTTTTTCCTGTGTTACATACTGTCTACTGGTGCTCATCTGTGACTATAGTTGTGAAAGAAGAGGGGAAAAAGCAAAAGCTGATCCCAAATGGAGTAAAATGATTGACAGATAGATAGATAGATAGATAGATAGATAGATAGATAGATAGATAGATAGATTGTTAGTTAAAAGTCTGGTAAGAGAGAAAGTAGGGACGAGCAGTGACAGGGTGCGCTCCAGCTCCTACCTGGGAGGTGGAAATGTTTAGGGGTCTGAGAGAGAGGCGGGGTGACCGGCCGGCTGTCAGGCCTGAGCGGGAGGGGGGAGCTCCGGCCACTCGGCGGGTCAGTGCCTCCAGTGAGAAGAACCAAGAACAGAACATAAGCAGGGATACTAAAGGGGAACCACAGTCTGAATGGTGCAACACACAGGGACCATCGGGACCAGTTGAAGTCATTTTGAGCAAATGGGAGACATTCTGGTTGGTTTTAATAAATGCAGTTAATGGAGCCTTTCGCTACAGTATGTGCAAGCAGACGAAGGTACAAAAGCAGCTCAAGCGAGCAGAGAAACGCCGAAGATTAAGGAAAGCAAGACTTAATGCTTGGGAGATGGGTTATGAGTCATGAAGTATAATGTCTGTTTCATAACATGAGTTCACGGTTCAATAAGAGTTCACAGTTTAGAAAGTTGTACCTTACAGCATGCTTCAACACACTAAAAAAACTTTCTTTTTATCTCATCATTACAGTTTACTGGAAACAGGAGACTCATTCTGACACCACAAAAACATTTCCGTCATCCAACTTTCAGGAAACTGTCAGTTTGGATATTGGATTTGGATTACTAGTATCTCTCAAGTACATGCAAAGCTGCAAAACACAAACACAGAGCCTGTCAGCTGCTTTGGCAGAGGCTGTGTTAGTAAAAGGTTAAGAAGTTCATGCCAGTTTGTGAGGAGTCATTGACTTGGCTGCTTGTTGCTTTTCAGACAGGGTTTGACCATTCATGATGGCAGTTTCTGTCTAATGGGAAATGGTGATGGATCCAGAATGACAGATGAGATTTGGCAGGAGGTGGCATCCCAGGTGATGATGAAGATGATGTGTTGCCTTGGGGGGGGCAGCGGAGTAAAGTGGAGTTGGGCCCTTACCTTGGCTATGGGGGAGGAAGTGGTGTCTGAAAGGGGAGGTGGGGCGGGAGTCACTATTTCTGGAGCCCACACTGTTACTGCACAGGGAGGAGCAGAGCTTCTGCATGCCTGTCAGAGCCTCTGCAGGGAGGGGGATGTGTGGGGCAGGGGACAAAAACCCAGCACCAGGCAGCAGAGGTATTGTGGGGAGGAGATAGAAGGTGAGAAGGTGAGGGCCAAAAGAAAAGGGAGATATACAGGATTCAAATGACGAAAAGAGCAAATCAAAGACACCCACAGAAGTGAGAAGTAAGGAGTATTTGAGATGGTCAGTAAGAAACAAGGAAGACTATTACACTTTAAAATCAGACATTTTAAAGGAAAAAACAGCAAAGTCAGGAGAAATTGTGTTGTTAAAGGTGCAAAATTGACTTTGAGGTTGTTATTCTGCAAAAGGAGGGATTGTCCATTGTGTCAAATCAAAGTACTACAAGAAAAAAAATCAATAACATAATAACCCAAAAGTCAATTTTGGTGAAGTTCTCCTTTAATACAGTAAATAGATCAGAGGGAGGGAAGTGAGAACCTTAAGGTGGAGGGTCTAATGTGTTTTAGCAACTGTCACGGCCAGTTATCATCTACCTAACAGGTAAAGATCTCATCAATCAACCTTTTAAAAAGTTGAAATCATCAATATTATCACAGACAATGTAACATTATACATACTGTCCATGCACACACGCACACAAATGCGTGCACACATCTCTGCTAAAGTGGTCTGCGTAAGTACTCACCTGGCCTGTGAAAATGCTGCGGCGACCGTGACAAGGTGGGGGTGTAACCATGGCGATTATAAACTGGTGACCCTATGGAGCCCTGACTGGTGGACCTTTGGAGGATGCGTTCCCTCCTGTCGTAAGAGCCCTGACACACACACACACACACACACACAGGTTACTACGCACACTGCTGGGATTAATGATAATACATTATATACAGCATTTACACTGTATTCAGGTGAGAATGAATCTGACAAAATAATATGCTCACCTCAGCGGGTGGGGTTGGCGACATATTTCTTGAGGACTGGAAAGAATCAAACAAGTGTGAATTATGACTTTGTTGTTTGTTTATTTTTTTTTTTACTTTTTTAAAAACAATACAGGTGATCTAGATAATGTTAGACTGCCCCATAGATGCAAAAGGCCCAGACAGCCAGACGTACAGTACCAGTCAAAAGTTTGGACACACCTTCCCATTGTCTTGAATGAGAAAGTGTTTCCAAACTTTTGACCGGTACTATAAATACCATAGCATCACACTATAGTGTTAACAAGCAATAGGAGACATCTGCACCAGGTATAAAAATGGCCCATCTGCTGATCTTCCACATTTTTGCAAACTGTGAAGCAACAAAGCACATGGCCTCCTTTTTATGTGATGCATACCTTGTTACTTTTCTTTGCTATTTTAGGACCATTTATCATCATGAGCACACAGTGACATATCTTACCTTGTCATCAGGCAAGGGTGAACGCTCCCTCCTGGCAGTGTGGAGCTGTGTGGGACATAAAAGTTCAGTGCCGCATAAAAGTTTTTATTACAACATGAAAAGATGTACTGTGTTATTGATAAAAAAGACTCCTTCATGTTTATTAATCCCTCTTTTTATGTCTTTTTCCATGAGGAAAAAGACCTACTAGAGCATCAGAGGAAAATATAGCCCACAACTAAACAGAGGATCAGTTTAGGAATACAATTCTTAATATACAGTATGTCCACAAAGACAGCATGCATGCAGGAGGAGAAGCATGCATTCTGTCTGTTTACCTCTCCCACACTCTCTCGTCTCTCGTCTCTCTCATCCAGGGAGGTGGTGTACATAGGTTCATAGGTAATAAGATCGGGGCGCTCAATGTCATAAATGGCTTTGACTTTTGGAATGGCAGCTAGGTCTCTGTAATCAAGGATCTCATTGTCTACTTTTGCCTAGGGAGACAAATAAAGACAAACATGCACACACGGACAAGAGCAAAGGGAGATTACTACTGTAAAACAATACTATTACTGAACAAGGTGCAACTGTATAGCTATTGTACTATTGTAAAAAAAAAAGAAAAAAAAAGGGAAAGGTAATTTCTCACTAGAGAGACAATCTTAGCACAATCTTTTCAAACATACAGCTCTGTGACATATCTTACATAGATCGTGTGACCCGGTGAGCCAGGTATGCTTGAACCAGGTCTGGAACAAATACTCTCGGACGACGACCTCGTAGGCTGTGAGAAGAAAACACAAAAGTGAGTGTTAGTCTCAACATCATCACTCAGGCAGCCATTCTCCCATGATCCACAGCCCCCTGCCGTCTGCATATCACCCGGGAGTATTACCCAAAACACTCCAACATTACATCATTTAGCTTTGTATGAGCGATGAGAGGGAATTGCAACACCCTGTATTTGCGCTTCATAAAGTACATGAAGTACTTTGAAATACTAACATGTCGTCTCATGATTAGGTCATTCATTTGCAAATTTGCAAAGTGAATGAGTGCTTTAGTGCTGTGATTTTATGTTCTTAAGAATCTCATGCCTGTTTATGGGAAATGAAGAGTTTAGATGACAGCAGCAGTCCTGAATGTAGCGTAATTAAATGAGCTTTTCACCTAATGGATAAATGGGGGTTTTAAAAAAGACAGATTAGTCTGTGACATTGTGTGTGCTCCTCCAAATGTGTGCACATCTTAGTCTCATGCACCTTTGATATGAGTGCAGTTAAGGTGTTAAAAGACAAGACTGAATGACACACAGAGAGGGCACTGCAGGCTGTCTCCAGCAGATGGCAGCATACAGTGCATCCTATGTGTCCTATGTGCATGGTGGAACACAGGATGATGCCATCTCATAGCCAATAGCGAATACAGTACCTGCCTTTCTGTTTTTTGGAGGAATAAGAGGGACGGAGGCAATAGCTGTGGAGGAAGGGAGAGGGGGAGTTCACAGGACATCACACAGGGGTTGTGCCACTTCCAGCCCGACTAACAGTTCACACATACATCAAGGCAAATGTGTCCACATGTAAATATGCACATGAACAAATATTTATACACACACACACATGCAAAGGCACACACACACACACAACATATATTGCCTCAATAGGCAAATTATTTCAACCACATTAGGTTAAGGTTTAACAGTTCAGCAAGGGAGTGATAACAGCCCATGCAAAAAACCTTTGTTACATAGTCTGAATTTCTATCCAGTCCAGTAAAAAGTAGGCATTGGACGTGAACAGAAAAGTGCTTTCAGTCGAGACAAAGTCAAGGACAATGGTGTCAGTGACGCCCAAATTCCTACCCGCTCCCTGTGTCTCTCCTCTGTTCTAGTGGTGTTCTTGCAGCCAGGATGCCAAACTGTTGATCCTGAGGGGGAAGACATAGACAGTCTCAGACACAAGAAATACAAGTTCATTAGCTCATTAGTGCCACAGATGGATATATAGCATGTTCTCGTTATTGAAATATTATTTAGCTGTATATTTTAGGGCTGCAACTAACGATCATTTTCATTATCAATTTATCTGTCAATTTCTTTGTAATGAATCACTTAATTAAACAACCAACTATTGACTACCTCACCTTGCAGATACATCTCTTCTCCTTCTGTGAACATCTGATTGCACCTGCTGCATCTCGCACAGCTGGGATGGTAGTGCTTATCGCCTGCCTGGAAAACACAGCGCAAAGAACAGACTTGACATCACAGGAAAATGAAGATCAATGGTGTCTGCAGTAAAGTTAGTGAAGCGGAGCTGTGACTTCCAGGAAATCAACCCAGTGTTGTACCTGTTCTCAGCTACACTTCTTTCCTATAACACCCAAATCTTGTTAGTGGAAAGAACAGTTTCATCAGATCTTGTGTGCTAGTAACTGCTCTCCCCCTTCCTTCACAAACAACTGATGATGAAACTGTGGCACTGGAGAGTTGTGAGTAAATATGGTGACTTGACATTGTTCTGCAGGTTCCCTGTAAGTCAGTTGTTGCTCAACAGTACATGAAGGAGTGTAACGCAATGTGAAATCATTTAATGTATTCCAGCCACATTTCTTTCAGTATGAACTTACACAAAACGGTTAAGATTGTTTTGTTAATATTGAATATGACTGCTATGACACCTGGCTGTTTGACACAGTAAACCTGCCTTCAAATATCTGAGTGCTCCTCTTTGTGATAACCTGCATAATAAAATCCAATAAAATGATCTGATGACTAGAGCACCTCAATTTCCATCTACACTGATGTAGCACTTTGCATGCAGAGTGCACCATTATAATGTATGACTTTGACCAGGGATGATAAATACCCAAATGATTTTTTGCCTGCTGTACAACAACCCTCAGGTAACATTTCAACTGGCAAGTGGCCACTCAGAGATATGGAGCCACCGACTAATATTTGCATTTTACATTTTATTGCATCAAAAAAAGTCTACATGATGATGGCTACAGCAGGAACCTAATAGCACCGCCTATCCAATACTTTCCTCACATATGCTGGATAATAATAGTACTTATGCTATATGTGTAGTATGCCATTTAATACCGCCCCTCTAATAGCTGCATTAATCATTCCTGCATTAATAATATTCACATTGCACTCCCTCGGGAGCAGAGAACATGCAAACCAGTGGCCATAACGTATTTGACCTGGGTCTTGGGTCAGTGATTAGACTATCAGACAGACTGGTATGGCTTTGGTCCCAATGACGCTTTGGCAGCAGCTCAGGGGTGAGATGCCGAGGCCTTTTCCTATTGTCATAAAGGCCTGCCTTAGTGCTGGATTACTGTAAGCCCGGCTGGCTGGCTAGCAGTGACATTTTTATACCATTAAATGACACATAACTCAGTGTCTGATTGGATCACTGTCTGCAGAACAGACAGGCTAGCACTTGTTAGGGAGACTAGTGGACAAAGAATGTCAAGGACAGAAGTGTTGGTAATTTTACACATAAACTCTGCTTTGACCATGTTAATAACACTTTAACACGAGTTTCATAACAGCTGCACAACATATTAATGAATAATGTCCACTTGTCAGATCACAGTAGGTGTTTTATGTAATATTTATATAATTTGTGGCAAGGCAAGCTTATACATGAGTGTGTGCAAGCATGTGTATTTAGCTGGAAAGACCTGAAAATCTGCTAAGAATTAATCTTTTAGTTGAATACACTCATGTCAAGAGTTTATTTGGCTCTGTGCTGAAGAGATTACACCAGAGATTATCAAACTACATTTCACAATTCTGCACCATGCAACATCCTTTGACTGCAGAATTTAAATGTTACACCAACACTCAGCATTTGTAACTACGTTTGAATTTCTATCTGCATTATGTAAATCCACATAATGCACATGTTAACTTGAAACTTAAGATCTAATTAGCAGGTTTATCTCCTGTAATTGTCTTACATGAACATGAACGACTCAAATTCAAGTGAAAGTACCAGGATTAGGATTCCTTCAAGTATATTCAGAGCACACACTTACCTTAGGCAGGATTCATATGAAATCCAGGTGCAATGTTAATTGTTTGTTTACAGAGGCATATTATAAATTCCACATCACGGAGAAAAGCATCTGTCTGTACCTAGGAGCCAATCAGAGCACTGCAAGTGCAACTGAAGAATGTGATATGTGTGTGTATGTATCTGTTCCTTACCTCTAGCACCTTCCCTGTAATGAACTGATGACACGCCTCACACTGAACTCCAAAATGGATCTGGTAGTCCTTCTCACAGTAGGGGGCGCCATCCCTGACCAGAGACATACTGTATCTCAACACTTGACTGTGAAATATCATAGTGTGAGTGAACCTTATGCAGGCCTGGATTTGACCATGTAGCCTGTAATTACAGCGGATATGAGATGCTTACTTGCTGATGTACTCCCCGGTCAGCACTTTGCTGCAGGCCTTACACTTAAAGCAGCCCAGATGCCACTGTCTGTCCAATGCTAGGAGAGCCTGCCCATTCTTAATGTCTCGACCACATCCGGCACAATCTGAAAAAACAAAGGTTGCATGGCATAAAAAAACACAACGAAAATGTTGTCACAAAAGCTACATCAAAATAAAGGTGCAAGGAAATTCCTGTAGCTTACTGCTTTCAAATGGATCACAACATTGCATGCAAAGAGTGAGACATCTTGACACTAGATGGTGATAGAGGGTAGCTGGGAATGTTCTGACAGCTGCCTCTTTCTATCATCCACATCTCTTTTACCATGGCTCTAAAAGCTCCATCCATATCCAAGTAGGACCCCGAGGCTCTGAAAGTGTATGAGGTTGGTTTCTTAACGAACAATTTTCTTGTCATCTCTTCTTTAATGAATAGAGGATGAAAGCAACACAGAGCCCACTGCAACCACAGGGGACGATAACTGTGTAAGGCATAACGGGGTTGCAATGATGACGTGAGGAGAATCAGCATGCCTTATTTATAGGTGACCTTGTCTAAAAGCTCTTCAACTGCCAACAGAGAGACCAGTGGGGGTGAGAGAGACATGGACATAGAGAGAGAGAGAACAGGAAGAGGAAAAGAGGAAAGAGAAAGGAGGATGAGAGGAGTTGGAGGAGGAGGGGATCGAGCCCTGCACATTCCCTTTTCCAGGGGAAAGGAAATGCACAGCCATGCATAATTTAGCAAGGCCTGTCTTGGTGTTATTCATAAAGGAACATGGCTGGTTGAACACAAAGCAGAAGAAGAGAGGAAGAAGAGAGGTGGAGAAATCCCTGAATGATGCTGCTCCATCATTCAGTCTGCTAGTGTACTGTTATGTGGAACTGTTGAATAATACTAGCTACAAACTGATTCACACACCTCCTTAACCCCTTAACATCCAGTATCCTCCTTTTATTTCCCCTTAAAACAATAGTTAGGCACTTTGGAAAATATGCTTATTTGCTTTCCTGAAGCTACAGCTATGAGACGGTTAGCTTAGCTTAGCGTAAAGACTGGAAACTGGGGGAACAGCTAGCCTTGCTCTGTTCAAAGGTACCAAAATCCACCTACTAGCACCTCAAAAACTTACTAATCAAAATGCCATACCTTGTTTGTCTAAACCGTACAAAAACTGAAGTGTAAAAACAACAAGTTGTGGTTTTGCTAAGCTTAGCTAACCAGCTTGCTGTAGATTCATACTGAACTTTCAGACATGAGAGTATCAGTCTTCTTATCTCTCCAGAAGAAAGCCAATAAGCTATTCTTTTAAGTAGTAGTAGGTTTTTTGTTGCCCCAAAATTCAAAGTTACTTTATGTGTTAATACACATTTCCTCAAAATTCAGCAACATATTTGGTGTGTCTGGAAATATTCGGTGTTGCACTAGAATATAAAATAAAACTTTATGGGTTTGAACAATATTTGGCTGACCCATGACTGGTAATGGGTGTTCATTCATTACAGTTTTTCATGTCTTGGACAGATTTGAACATTTTGTTCAGTGTTCAATTAAATTAATGCTAATAATGTGTGGGCAAGATGACTGATGTAGACCTGAAAATTATTCTTCACTGTAACAAATATCACAGCTAAGATGACTGGTCAACAGCTACAATAAAGGTCATGCATGAATCATACCTGACATAATTCTTAACACATAATTCTTTCCAGACACTTTGTCTTTTTAAAACTTTTCAGTACCTTGAAATAACCCCCTTTCACTTTGAAACCTTTGCAGACTTCCTAAAGGTGACTGTAAATTAAAACAGAAAAATAGCCAACACCTTCCTGTTTATTAAACCTGTGTGCATGTGTTCATTTGAAAATAGTTACTCACTGCTAGAGCCCAGGATGTCCTTTGGTCCTGGAGACATGGGCTCAACACAGTACTGACACAGACAGTCCTTCCCGTTAAAGGTCACCCTGTCCCCGGCAGGGAATGGTCGTCTGGAAGCGGGGTGACATCAACAATTGGTCAAATTGCAACAAGACATGAGCTGTGGCCCTGAGCTAAGTGTAAGAGTTTATTAGATGTGGCTTGCAGGTTCTCTGATGGGGCATAGGATGACAGAGGCCGATGATGTGGATGTGTGTCAACACTGTTGGCCTGAGGAGGCCTTTTAGTCGGATGATGCAGACATGACACAGTGTGGTACTGTTGTCTGTCAACTAAAATTCCTGCCTTCTCTAACTTTGTTCTTTTGTCACTTTAATAATTCTGAATGGAAATTCACCACACCATTACTGTTTAGGAAAGTTGCACACAAATTAAAGCAATAAAGTCCCCCTCCACTCAAAAATGTGTTTTGTCTTATTGTTGCCTGACTGCGATGTTTGAGCTACACTGTGCAGAATGATGCATGTGCAGAGTTTGACACTACAGGGCTGTTTTCAAAATTAAAAAGTTTTTCTGTGCTCACTCATTAAATCTCAGTTTAAGGTATGTACCTAAGAGCATGATTTGTGACATCACAACTAGTTTCCAGCCAACCGTGGTCCAGGATGCAACTTACACAAGTGATACATGGAAATTTGAAGCCTCCAGGGTACATATACTGAGAATGGACACTTCAGTGAAGTAGGAGAACTTTTGCATAGAATCTGGATTTTTTTAAATGAGGAAAAAGGAGTAGAATTTTTTAACTAGTTAACTGAACTTTTTTGTTGAAAAACCTTATCAGACACTAAGAGCAGAGTACTTTTACATATCTTAAAACATGTCCCGGGGGTACTTTTAAGATAGAAGTAGTTGTAGAGAGAAACATTTGTGGTGATTTTGGTCAGAATCACCAGAAATAAAAGAAAACAATGACAAAACATGGTCTGGGTTAAATTCGGCCAGAGATATGTTTTAAGTGCAAATTGATTGAATCAGGAAGACTGAGATACTTTCATACCCTGTTTTCTTTCATGCTTCTATCAAATTATTATTGACCTGGTTTCTCTCTTCTAAGGCCTGCACTTTGCTCTGTGTTGGTCAGGGAGTTCTCCAAACCAAACAGATAAATTCACTGTTTGTTGGGACAGATAGCGAAGATGTGTATTTTGTATGTAATTATAGATTTTCTACAACTCACAAGAGTTTTAAGTTTCTCTGGGTTGGTCTGTGGTAATGTAAAATGAGTTGCATGCAAAGACTGGTTGTCTTACTTGCAGATGGTGCAGACGAAGCAGGCAGGGTGGTAGGTCTTGCCCAGGGCAGTGACCACTTCCCCCTCCACGAAGTCCCCACAGCCGTTGCAGCGGGTACCGTGCATGCGTTGGTAGTCCAGCGTGCACAGATACTCTCCATTCTTCATGAAGAAGCCCCCCTGGGCGAGGTCACAGCCACACACTATACAAGACACACACATTGGCATTCTGTAAGTCAAGTCATTTAGTGCTCTTCCCATATATCACACAAAGCATCCAGCCATCAAGTCACCCCACGCATCAATGGTTTGTTAAGACTTGCTAGTCTGTGTAATGCTGAGAGGCTCACTGAATGCATGAAATGGAGGCTGACAAAAACAATCAGTGAGAAATACATTTTAACAGCTCTGTGATTTACAGTATGAGGCGTGAGGGAAAATCCTTTCATCAGCAGTGTTCACAGTCACAAGAAAAAAAACAGAACCTTCTCCCTTTGAAAGGACGCCACATTGAGGCTGCATGTCGGTTAATCAGCACTACTACTGCAAGGTCTTTTTCATTGTAATTGTGGAGGTAGACTGTTCAATGCAACAAGTCTACAATTGTCTAGCCCAGGAAATGGCCTTGATCTGTTTCTGAAGATAACTGGCTCTCAATACTCCATACCTCGCTGTCAGTATCCAACAAGCTTCCTTCCATTCAAAATATAACCTTGACATCTTTACAAATATGAAAGACTTTTGAAGGAAGGAATACTAATTAAAGAACAATTGAGAGATTGGAATATTTCAATGTTGATATGTTGGGTCAAACATGGTTTACAGCTTGGAGCACTAAAGATTTGTGGCTTTTCTCCTTTCCACTAATCCATTGTGAACCACAAAAGTTTTTATCTTAACATGCTTTGACTGTCACATGTGTGTGTTAATCATCTTTAAATAGGATTTTAGTGCATCTGCTTTCAGGAGATCACAATCTTTTGATAAGGTCAAATCACAATTTGTATATTTGAATGATCCATGAAATCCATGCTCTCTGCTCCAGGGCTTAAATGTGTTGTTAAGATGCTGCATGTGGTGCCTGATTTGAGGGGAAATTTTAGGGCGTGGTGGCTGATTTATAAAAGGGATTTAACTTCCCACAAGCCCTTTTTTTCAGTGACACATTAACATATTATCGTATGACATCATGAAAATCTCAGCCCTTCCAAAAATTCAGTCATAGCAGTAGCAGAAAACATTTGATAGTCTTAACTTTCTTGTTTTGTTTTTGATTTTTTTATACATATTATGAATATTAATCAATTGTATTGTCAGATAGACGAGAATGCAGAGTCATATGATTGAGATTATTACTGTATATGTTGTGGAAACTCCACATCTGGTCTGATCAAGGTTCAGGCATAAGGCGTGTCTGTATGTACAGTATTCTAACCACATAATGATCACATGAGCTATGCAGTCCACCACTTTGGCACCACAGGGTTAGCCTGGGAATTTAATAGCCTTTTGGAAACGCCACAGCTAAGCAGGAAAATATTTTGATGTTTGAGATAACTGCACCTAATCATTCTTATGCAACGAGCCACGCTAAATCCTAGGGATGAATGAGAGCGAGTGAGGGAGAGAATCAGATTTAATTGCATTAGGGCTCAGGGATGATGAGATTAGCTTGTAAGCTAACTGAGTCGAGAGAACCAGCAGTGGAGACCTGGTGGCCTTTGACTGTGATGTCCAGCCACCTCGGCTTTTTACAGATCCACGCTATTACATAAAATGCCTTTTTGGAAACTTAAGAGGGTCGACTTATGAAAATGAAATGGAAGTGAATTTAGGGAAATTGAAAGATTTTTGCTCATGATTGATTCTCATGCAATGAACCAAATGCATGCAAAACGTGGCTATATGTTGTGAGTCTGCCAAGGGATAGTATCTGTTAATGACTTCTGAGTGTCAATAAGCTCAGTCAACCTGGCATGACCACAACAGACAATTATTATTAGCCGACAGGTTGGAGACTGACAATAGCAAAATGTAAATTTACAGCAAGGGCTAGGATAGTGTGTCTTTTAGCTATTAAAGCTGTCCTCATGTCTTCATCAGCAACCTCTAACTCACACACACATACACTTTTATCACCACCGTGTCTCTGAAGGCATGTATATCCACTTGTAAAGGACAGAATTAGGTACTAATCTCAGCGTTTGCTTGTGTTATTCTGGGCCCTTGGTGAAGTAAGCTAACTATAACAGTGCTCCAGTCACAGATTAACTACAAAGGCTTCAGCAGGGCAGGTCCAACCTACAGGAGTAAGACTGCTCGGCCAGCAGTGGGCGGCTAAATTGTAATCGTGCCAGAATGCCAGAAATCCATCCGTAATAAGGCTAAATGCAGAGGGATTTGCATCCTGCATTCACTTGTCATAGAATTCTGGATGGCACTTTAATTGAGGTATGTAGATCTAAGAAGTGAAGATGAGTCATGCCTTGTTAGAGGAGGATGGGAATGACATTGTGGCCTTTAGGGACTTCTCCTATCAGACTTTGCGTGGTTGGGATGCTTTTTGCTACAGTCATGGGAAAGAACAATTTGTTCAGTTGCACCTTTGTCATTTCTTATCTAAGGTGCCATCAGACATATCATTCCTCTATACCTGTGAACTATCATACTTCCCCAGTACATACAGCACTCAGGAGAACCATATTTGACAGAACATGATTGTTGTTTATTAGGCAGCTTGTACTCAATGAAAAGAAGCAAATGTCCTACTATTGTGATTGTATCAAATTAACTATGAATTTTAAAACTTCACACCTTAGCTGCCAATTTTCACATGACTCCCACATTTTTCCTATTCAGAAAAAAAACACTCGTCTAAGCTATCTGAGGGCTCATATCAACAAATATGAAAAATGCAAATTTTTAGCAGTAAATAAATAACTTATTTACCATAGAGTAAGTATTTCTGTTCACAACACTATGGTTGTCTGGCATGGGGTACCGGTGAGCCAATTCACTAGCAGTAAGAACACGTTAAACCCTTTCAACACTCAATATACAGTACGTGATTACATGAAATGCACAATCACTAATTTGAAAATAACTACCTAAATTCTGGAAAAGCTGATTGCTTGCTGATTATTTTTATTAATTAACTTTGTGGTACTGTACCTTTACAGGTGAAGCACTTGAGGTGGAAGTGCTTGTTCTGCACCCGCAGCACCTCGCCCTTACATGGCTCCCCACACTTATAGCACTGAATCAGGGGCTTCTCTGTTGAGTGGTGGTGTGTGTCCTGCGCATGAGCCACTGCAAGAGAGGATACATTAGCATTACTATTGGACTGTAAAGTTGATGAGTCATCCTGGTCGCTTAATGTGATGTGGTAGTCTGTGCAGATTTGTTCCATTGCTTTTCGGTTTTTGGAGTTGTGTTCATCTGAGGACACGCTCTTCACAGGGACCAGAAAAACCAAAGATAAAGACCAACTGCAGGGAGCTTGTCAGGGTAAAGAAAGAACAACATTGAAGAGGACAGCACAAGTTGGGGTTCACGGCCTGGATAGGCTCTCTAGAGAACAACAGCCTAAATATAGTCTGTCTTGATCCATAGAGTATGGATGGAGAGTCAAAATGCTGAGGGGAGCAGGGCTTGGTAAACAGCATGCTAAAAGGGTATTGATAAAATCTATTTCACTGTATTTTCACCCTCAAAGGAAAATATATTGGAGTTACAGCCCATTTACTGTCTGTGCCTGGTTTATGTTCCCAGTATTCATTTTGCAAAGTATGCCATGCACTGTCAGATCTTTAAAAATATTGACATGCTTTTTCCATCTAAGTAAGTTTCAGTGTCAAAAACAGCTTGAGATGAAACTTCTGTCCCACCAACAAATACAATGAATAAAACAACATGACTGTGACAAATATGTTTTAAAGAAACAAATTTCTTTGGCTGATGTGGCTTCCTGTGAATGTCAAGTGTTTGACAGTAGGCAGAACATGGCCTCTAGCTCAGGTAACAATAAAACAGAACAGGCTTTTATGTTTGCTGTGATTGAATATCTCACTCAGATGTTGTAAAAGGGGGAATGAAAGGGAGGCAGGAAACATCTGCTTGTAAAGGCAGAAAGATTAACCATCATATCTGTAACTACACTAACTATATGCAAGAAGAAGAAAATCATTTGTAAAGTAGGAGCAATTTTGAAAAACACCAACAGCCTACAGCCAAGCTAGCAGCACTGCTAATGTCAGCATGCTAACATGCTCACAATGACAATTCTGATGCTCATCACCTACTAAACAAATTTTTTAATGTTTACCATGGTCACTGTCTAAGTTTAGCGTGTTAGCATGCAAACATTTGGTAATCAGCACTAAACTGAGGCTGATGGGAATGTCTTAAGTTTTACAGGTTATAAACCAAAGTCTTGGACAAATTCTAATTTTGACTTGATGATGGTGCCAGATGAAAAGTCAGGGCATCACCAAAGTTGGACATGAATATCTGTGCCACATTTCATGGCAATCTATCCAACAGTTCCAAAAAATCATGGTGGCAATACAGGAAAAGCCAGAGGATTGCCAAAGTAATACCCCTTTTTCATGGCAGATATTTTTTCATGTCATTACAAGAAAGGCATAGGTGTGATTAATAAAATCAGTCACAACTGCGTTCCATTTATCCATTCCAATTTCAGGCTTCTGGTATTGGGTATGCTGGCTCACTATCATGACTTACTGGAACACTTAATGGATCTGAGCCATTGTTAATGTTATTAGCAACACCTGTGCTATTCCTACTATGACAAGTCAGAATGTCTGCCGTGAAAAAGGTCTATTAGGATTCATTGTCTGAGAACCATGGATGTTTGTACTAAATTTCATGGCACTCCATCTAATAGTTGAAATATTTCAGTCTGGACCAAAGTAGTGCACTAATTGACCAACTGAGTGGCGACATAGCCATCCCTAGAGCCATGCCCCTAGCAAGGCTAAAAATTACTCTGGCATCCCTAGATCTTGATATCTGAGTAAAGATTTAGACATCACTTTCTTAATGAGGTTTTTGACAGCCATTGCAATTATATAAGAAGCTATTATGAACTTGCATGGCTACAAGCAGTATCTAGTCTTATCTTTAGATCCATGCTATGTCAGCCTGTGGCCCTCCTCAGGAAAAAAGTTTGGGTGTCCTTGACATAGACAGACATTAATCCAGCACTACTGTACAGGATGTAAAAACTGCTACAGTGCCGCACTGCACACAGCTTATCAGCTATTCTGAAAGCAGCAGATTATTTCACATCCAGGAGCATTAGGCAGCCACTTTCTCTCATCCTCTCGTTTCCTCTTTCTCTCCCTTTTTCAAACAAAGACACACACACACACACTCACCAAGAATACACATGAAAGGATCTTTGCTCTTTCTGCTCTGCAATGAATCATTAGTCTGCCAGACTAAAATAAGACACCACCAAAGGCACAGAAATAGCATCATGACCAATCAATGGTCTTCCAAAGAGAGACATTACTCTGGATTATTGATGACTTGGCCTACCTTGCATTGCACTTATACAGTTGCAGTGGCTTTCGAATATTGAGGGATGGTTTAATTGCAGTGAAATTGGTCTTCAGAACATTATTGTTTTAAGGAGACACTTCAAAAGTCTTTGATTTATCTTCTAGGGGCAGTCTAAAACATCCTAAGCCAACTCTTGCAGATGTACATAACATCAATCACACAAACTTCCTTTATTCATATGTTTGATTTGAAAGCAGTTGTGAGACGGTGAAAAACAGTGAAGACAGAAAACGGGAGAATGGGAGAGAAGCTGGAAAGAATGTGGGTACAAGGAGCGGTGTGTGTGTGTGTGTGGGGGGGTTCTCCCTGGTGTCTCTGATGTGATTACACTCAGCAGGACAATGAGTCATCTCTGGTTGAACCAGACTACAGTGACAGTGAACGGAGTCTCAGCAGGTCTGTGTGTGACATTGCACCTCCAAAGAAAAACACAGGCCATCTGGGTTACTGAACATCACAAAAATATCCTGTCTGATTAATCTTTTTAGGCCTCGTGCACACTTTTAATCTTATTTCGCCTGGTGCAACTTAAAGGAAAACTCCAGTTCATAAGAATATTTATTGGTTATGATGACACTGTACTGAATGAAGTAATTGCTGAGATGGCAACATCACTACAACAAACTCAGACTGGCCAAGAAACACAAGCGGTCAGACAATCAGACAAGTTATAAGTGGATCAACAGTTAAACCAGATTATCTAAACTAATTATTTTTGGGAGATGAAACCGAATTTGATTGCACCCAAACTATTGAAAATAACCACTGATTGCACCAGAGAAAATGTGTAAACACAACTATATGGTAAGCACGGTAGATCAAAGTTGAACCAGGAATTCAGTCTGTAAACCGTGCTGGATGTTTACAACAGACTGACAGACAGAAATGGTAGTAACAGGAAGGAAAACTGCAAAAATAAGACAAGTTGTAATAAACAGTCTTTAATACAAAGGCAAGGTGAAATCTACTTGTTCAAAAATTTGATTCATGAAATTTTAAACCTTTTTTTGACAAGCTGGATACACACATTAGACACATTATTACCATATAAAGTTGCTGAGGTGAAGGTGCAAAAAATTGCCTATTTACCCATCCAGCAGACACGGAACAACACTAGCATTCATTTGGAGTTGTGTCTCTGGCCACCTGTCAAACATGAGTATAATATTTACTCTCCTTTAGTTCTTTAGGTGTTTTGGTCTCCACCAACTCCTATGAAAAATCTGTCTCTTCAGATTCTAAATATTTTTTGCCTGTGTGTTGTTTTGTGCTGGAAAGGCAGCGTACAGGGCGTTTGTCAGAGCTTTTTCTCCCAAACGGCTGCCTGCTGCTGGAAACAAGCTGGATTTGAGTTGTGAGAATGAACTAAAACAATGAGCTGCCAGATTCTAAAACTCTCTGTAGAGCTGAGGGCAACTGCGGATGATAATTTCTATGAGCAGTTAGTAAGTAAGTAGTAGTATAGGTTCACAATTATTCAAGTCTGTCTTAAAACAAGAGGCAGGTGCCCATATAAAAACTGAAACAGGTTTTGTTTGCTGTAATCATTCCTCCTGTTCATAGCCATTAAAGGATCCCATCCAAATGCACTTTCAATGTGAGTGATGGGGGACAAAATTCACAAGCCTCGTTTGGAGCAAATATGAGTTACAGTCTTTGTAGTGGAAAAAAATTCCCTCTATGTGTCCCAACGGACAGTGTTTTCCTGTTCAGCTGCAGTGGAAGGATCACAACAAAAAGAGGGAATTTGGTACTAAAAAGCCTGTAACTTTAAAAAATATTGACATGATTTGACTAATTTAGACAGCTGAAACCTCATATGAGCTTCGAATAAATGTTTAAATACATTTTTGCACAGATTGTGGATTGATTTTGTTCCCCATCACTTACATTGAAAGTGTATTAGAAAGGGATCTCTTAATGGTCAGTATGAACAGGATGAATGATTACAGCAAGAAAAACGTGTAAGTGTTATCTGGGCACCTGACTGCTGTTTTAGGACAGACTTGAAAAATTGTGAACCCGTCCTTTAATATAAAAACATTGATTAGAGCAGCTTTCAAGTATATACTTTTCATTGTTGTGATGTCAACGATCTCTCTTCAAGTCTGATTGTATAACTTACTTACTATTTTTAACATTAGAGTGTTGCGTTGATGGCAGAGACATTCCAGTATGGAAAAGTCAACGTTGCTAACGTCATAGCAGGTTGACGAGAATCCAAGACAGATGTTTGAATCACATGCACAGAGAGGATCTAAAAACTGGGGTTTGGATGGGAATCTAGGAGTGCTGTGTGTTTTTCCAGCTTAACCCCGCCTCCTCCACTGCAAAGTGCTGAGTTTGTCTCAGCAGTGGCTGAACAGAGGGAGCAAAGCTGTGGCAAAATCAAGCCGAGATGGGTACATGGTGTTTCATAAAGATTGAAGAACATAAAAAGGGCTGTTAAATTTGCTGAGGTTATCCATTTATAGGATTTGTTTGGACATTAAATGCATTAGTGAGATCTCAAAATGTTTAGCAGGCCTCTACATTTATGACTCTATGTCTACAAAAGCTTGACTCCAAGCAAATTTACTTAACAACATGGATTTGAAATGAAACCATTAATGAGTTACAGTCTTTAGAGACTCTTGTGATAGCAGCGAAATGGCGCTTGATTTTCTAGAATGTATATTATATAACGCTATAAATAAGTAAGCACGTGGTACATGAAGCAACCTCAGCACAGAGCAACTTACTGTGAAATATACAGTAGTACAATTTTTCCGACTGGTGTTCACATTCCTCATTCTTGGCTGGATGTGTTGGCTGTGCTGACAGAGTGATCTTTCCTGCCTCATCACCAGGGGATAAAGTGACTGATATGAGCCTAAACACACAATGAACACACACACAACCAGGGTGCTGAGGGAACAATAACCAGCAGAGCATCCCAAAGCCAGGCGCAGAGGAAAGGGGGCTTCTCTCTCCACCTCTATATATCCCACCCACCCCCCATCCATTTAAGCAGAGCCTAGCTGCATTGGCAATAATAAAGGCTGCAGATGATACTCAGGAGGGAAGTGAGGAAAGCCATCTTGAATCCCCTGAGGACAGATTTTCCCGTAACACGTGCTCCAGCTTCGCTGGTAAATAACAATAGAGTGGGGTATCGACGGAGAAAGAGGGATTTGCTGATGAAGCTTCAGACTTTGTTGCCTTCATTTCCCACCATGAACTCTGAGGAATGCAAAGCCATAGTAGCAGTTTGGAAATGCACTGGGAAAAGGGGAATTTGATTTAACAATAGATGAAAGATGAAAAGATCTAATAAAATATTCAGCTGCTCGTTGCCTTTGTTTCTGTAAGATACACAGACAGAAGTGTTTCCAGTACAGACAGATAGCAGCCCCAAAGGACTGTGTGTGTGTGTGTGTGTGTGTGTGTATGTGTGTGTGTGTGTGTGTGTGTTTGTGAAGTGCATGAGTGTGTGTTAGTGTTTATCACAGAGAAACAGTGACAGAGAGGGGGCAGAGGGAGAGTTAGGCAGAAGCAGTCCACTCCTAGTGTCCCTCTCAATATTTTGGGCCCCAGATGTGTCTGCTTCATGTGCAACACACACACCCACACAGACACACACACACTCACACACACAGACACACACACACACGCACATACACATACACACTTTTACTTGCATATACAATCCAACATGTTTGGGATGGACCCAAGGGGGCCTGACCCATAATGAATATCAAAAGGCACAAATATGCCCACCATGAAATCCCAGTGCATGATCAGATGTATGTGTGTGTGTGTGTGTGTGTGTGTGTGTGTGTGTGTGTGTGTGTGTGTGTGTGTTTGGGGGGAGGGCATACAGAGCTCTTCATCACCCAGACATAACAAGAAGCTCTTAACCCTCCCCTCCATGAATATGTATGGCTGTATTCACGGCCTCCCCACCCCTCGGCCCCACCAGCGGCGTCCCAGACAAAGCACTTCAAACACGGGCACAAATTGCGGGGGGGGACCCTATCGGCCTCCACCAGGCCCCCCAACCTTGAATAACTAATCCTTGGGGACCTGGGCTTGGATTAATGATCTGCTCTGAATGGTTGAGCGCCACAGTGCGGAGCGTTTGTTGTCGAGCAGGTACATAGTAATAATACACTGATAACCACAGAGAGAGACTTCCAGTCCAGCCACTTATCTGAGAGGAGACAATGGTGGCTTCATCTACTGCAGCAGCCATTGTGTTTGCAGAAGTGGAGCTGATGAAGGCCTTGGCTTTTTGCCTCTGAATGACGGCCCATTACAGCCCTGTTCTCCTATGTCGTATTTCTTGTCATAGTTGAAGCGATTGATGCCAGACAGGGAGGATGTTTGTTGACTGACACAATGTATGGCTACACTCTGTGTTTCTTTCATGTGATTCTCATATCGCTCGTGTTGTTTTAGCCCGTATATTTTAGGTCAGTGGCTGTCTCCTCCCAGCCGACCACTTATCTCATCTGTATATTCTGGTCCAGTGTGCCAGCTGTACAAACACTGTGCGCGTCTATGACAGTGTGTGTGTGTGTGTATGTGTGTGAGCCTGTGTTGCATTGATGTCTGTGAAAGGGTTTAGCTCCTCTTTCAGGGGGTAGACACCGCCAGGCTTCAAAGATGAGGCACCACTGCAGTTGTCTGCAGCACTCTGCAAAATCACGGGAGGCAGCTACACAGGCACATGACGTTAGACTTTCTTAAAAGAAAACGCTCCGATTGTGAATGTGGAGAATTCTGGGAGTTGGTGTTTCTTTGCACGCGGCAGGGATGTACATGTGATGACGATCATCTAATTTCACATGAGTGCGGTCAGCAGGGCTGCTTACACAATAAACGCAGAGAATGTGAGAAAAAGAAGGTGTATAAATGAATCAAGTGCAAATGTGCACCAATCTCAAAAGCACGTGCAGATCGAGGTAAAAAAGATGCCTTGGATACACGTGGCCCAAATAAATTACAAACTATTTCAAGGGTATTCTTGGCTTTGAAAATAGGACAACCGCCTGCAAGCAGACAAAACGCTAACACTGCTATACTTTGATTATGATTCATCATTCTGTGCATAGAGTATAATATAGTATTTGGTCAGCTGTGCATCCTGATGGTACAGCACAGAGCCCACCTGGCCTAAGACAGGTTGCATGATGAGATCTCTGGAGGATACGATAAAATCCTAGGTTGCATTCTTTCTCTTGTACATGGTAAAAACCTTCCCAAAGACTTCTGGTTAGAGGATGTCTCTAAATGCAGATGACAAACACAGACAAGCCTCCTACCACTGACAAAGTCCCACGAGTCAGGCAGGCGAGGTTAAGTCTACGGAAAACTTTCAGAGGCAGAGTGGAAGACGAACATGTGGCAACCAGAGGTTACGGATGTTCTGCCAGCGCGGGGACTTGATGGCAAAGGCCTTTCTTTGTGGCCAGTCGAATCCACATCAAGAGAACAGCTCCTGAGCTGGACGCCGCCTCCAGTCACCAGCGTGCTGTCGGATACATAAACAAACCTACACACTCATATCTGTCAAAAAAATATCTGTAAACATGTTTTTTTGGTGATCGAAATATTTTCAGACAAAATACAAAAATATCACATGCCCACACACAAGCACACAAACTGTTTGTCTGCACAACCTGGAAGATTAACTCATAAAGCGTTAGGAGTAATATATCACACCGGTAAACTTGAGACACTATTAAGGGACTTGGAGTATAATATCTGCTGGTGATGACGTACAGTACATTGACTTATTACTGTGATTAATTACTTTCCAGTCCAGTGGACTAAATGGAAAGGTGACGTAATAGTTTGCTCTTTCCATTACAGCAATGAACTTGTAGGAATATTTATAGATCCTCTGCGTGCAAGTTATACACTTATTCGCACTACAAAAGCAATTTTTATTTGTCCTTAATCTTACTCAGTAGCGGAGACATACTTGCATAACTTCTCTTTTGAAGGATTTTAAACGGGAGATTTTTTTTATCATAGAGAATTGCTTCTATGTTACTGCTTGCTGTGAGTCATACTGACAAACAACATTCAACCTCACGACCATATGCCCCAGCAAATTGCCGGGAATGTTAATATCTCTGCAACATGCCCCTTCACTCCATCTAATTTATCCCCATACAGCTGGGTGACCTCAGTTATAAGTGGAAACAATCATCTTTTTCTTTTAACAGGACACTATGAATGAGGCCACAGCTGACAACAATGGAGTGTACCTTTCAGATGGTCACCATGGCAACGGCTGCAGACAGAGTGAGAGAGGGAGAGAGAGAGATAGAGAGAGAGAGACGGAGAGTGCAGGTCCGTGGCTCTGCGCAGTGTGGATCCCTACACTGGTGCTCCACTTTTTCTCTCTACATGTTACCGATTCACTCAGCCTGCGTGTAAAGGTGCACGAAAACTATCGGCGCATTATCACCCTGAACAATTTGCATTTGGTGTCAAGCTCCTATACAACGAGCCAGATGGTTTGTTCCAATGTACATTTACATAAAGCCTGACGCTGCCAAATTAAGCAGACTCCAACCCAAGCATCAGCTGCTAGAGAGTATTGAGTAGGGCGTAGCATGTTCATGTCTTTAACTAGAGACTATATTTACACTCCATATGATTCTTAGAAGCTAAAAGATGCACATTAATTTCATTTCATTTGTTATGCTTTTTAAAAGCAATGCAACCACCCACATAAAGAAAACCATGCCCATATTACCGTGGCAATATCATATGTCCACACATCTAAAAATAATCAAATCAGAGACTGAGAATGAATCAAACTAAATGTGATTTAAACAGTCAGACACAGCAGTGCAAATCCAACTGGACATGCTGCACATCTTCACAGAGTGTAGACAGTCAACAACACGACAGGCAAAACAAATCCCAACATCAGACACACACACACTCACGCACACACACACACACACACGTGCACACACATGCACACTGCCTGACCACGACCGCTGGAATACCTTTTTCTTTGACCATGACCATTGGAATCCAGGTAAATCCGCACCAGAAAAGCCTCTGAGTGTTGTTCACCAGTAGCACAGGAGCCACTAGTTCCTTTTTTTAGTCAAGACTGAAGAGCAAGAGACACCACGGAGATAGATAGAGAGAGAGAGAGAGAGGGAGAGAGAGAGAGAGAGAGGGAGAGGTGTAGGAGCTTAGCTCTCCTCCTGAAAACACCGCTACAGCGTGGGGTTTGCCTGCCGACTGCCTGTTTTCCTCCCATCCCTCTCCTCCTCCTCCTCCTCTGCTCACTCCTCCTCCTCCTCCTCCTCCCTCTTCCCCTCCTGCTCCCTCTCTCAGCCCCTCTGTTGTGTCAGCCGCCTCTTCACTGCAGCAACCAGGTGGCTGCTGCTGTTGCTGCTTCTGTGTGACAAAAAGCCAGTAACCCCAAATCCCCAAAACAGACTCTTTAAGCACATTCACCAACGCACACATGTCAAATGCTATCAAAGAGACACATGCATGTGAAGACAAACTGTGACACCATTGTATATAAACGATCTGTTACATCAGACTTCTCTTCTTCTCTGTCTTTATTGGCTGTAACATCCTCATAACACATCAGTTTGACTTCATTAGAAAATGTGTGGTGTGATGCTAATTATGACACCCTAAATATGAAGAACAACTGCATGATAACGGTCCATGAATACAAACTTCTACTAGCTGAGTTTTGCTGGCAATAACCCACATTGCTGTATCATACAACAGGGCAGCAGGCGGAGATCAATTACTCTTTTCAATACAGTAATTATCACGCTGCGCTGAAAGACTGCTTCAGTTAAACAAAGATTAGTGTATTTAATAATTATATAAAAACATGGACTGCATGAGCCTTAAAAGGATCAGAAATAAAGCTGTTGAGTAACAGACTGGAGTATTCCACGGCAGTAACAGGAGGTGGTGATAGCACCAAGTTACCAAAGTTAATAATTCACATTAAATGAAAGATGCATTAAAGACAGTATCCAAAGCCCACAACATGCTGCCTAAATGATTCACACTTTTAAAAATCTAAATTACAACCACCTATAACATAAGATTAGGTGCATCAATAAAAATATGCTCATATAGAAAAAAATCAAATTAAGAATATAGAAATTCTGCATGATCGAATCAAATCCAATCAACACTGCCAGCCCGATCATCATGCAGCGAAGCCAGGCTCACCTTGAATGGAATCCTGAACTTGCTAATAATCACACTGCTTAAAACAGTAAGGCCTGCATGGGAGGACAAGGCGGGCCATTTAAGGTCAAAGGACAGACTTTGCCGTGATCTCTAGAATGAGCTTTGTATTAATATCTTTTGTGGATCCTCTGGAATCCAATTACAGAGAGCACGGGAGAGCACGTTCCTGGCTGAGCCCTGTGAAGACACCAGCTCTTATATCATCCGCTGCTAAAATGGACATATTAAAGATAGATAGAGTGAATGCTGTCTATAATTTAGAGAACTTGACTCATATACTTCCAAAATAACCAAGAATCTCATCTACAAGGGGGATCACAACATTTTTTTGCGTGAAAAATGTATACAAATGTCAAAATTACCGAGGTAAACATTTTCTGTACATCATTTGTTGCTTTCTTTATTTTGGTCTACCTGTTTCAGCATACTGCAATGTGACAGATAACCAATAAATCACCTATATATCTCAACTGCCTTTGTGCTTAACCTCATACATTTGCTCCCCACATATATTAAATTTATGGTATTATTTGCAAATACTATTTCACTCAAGCCTGACAACTACTACAGTGCTCCATGATATAATGTGTTTATAAAGTCTCTTATTCGCCACCTGGGAAGAAAATAACATTCACTGAGACCCGAGCAGAGATATAGCAAGGGACCAATAACGAATCAAATATCTGTAGATATTTCAATGTGTGAAGCGGAGAAAATACGATTGAAATCAGGAGGTAATTCAGCCATGTCACACAAGCAGAACTGATCTGTCCCATGCTGGAGCCTCACTGTACCTTTCTGAGGGGGAGGAATAGTTTTGCATCAGCACCACGTCTGTAATTGCTGATGCAGGCAACCCATTGTGCATTCAGAGTGCATTCATGCACTGCAGTGTCAATTGTGCCACCTGCTGGATACCCGACAACATGCATCAATCTCCACAGGGGCGTTTTCTTCTCATCGGGGCGATGGATCCATGCCAGTGAGGCAAATGGTAAAAATAGTTAGCGGGCATTTTCTGAAGCACTCCACCCTTTTTTATTATGAAGGGAGGGAAATGTGTAATGAGTGTGTGATGACCTAAGCTTCGAGAGGCTTTTGAGAAAGACCTCTCTTCCTAATGTTAGCTGGTGAAACAACCATCTCCTTGAGAAAGTTTTACACTGTGGCTGCTAATTGCTGCTAAAAAACTGCAACACAAAAATGTCACTGGGTCTTACTATAATAACAGACCCATTATCATCTTGCTCTCTTAATAATCTCTGTAGGAGCTGCTGGACATTCATGCTACATAAGGCTCGCCAAGAGCAATTCCTGAGTAGCAAAGCCTATTATCCATGGATGAAAGGTTTCTACTGTATTTGGCTCACCTATGGATGATCCATGTCTGTCTGTCCATTAATAACCTGGCTAGGGAACTATACACTTCACAGCCCTCATATCAGTGCAGTTTAAATACTGTTATCATATGGCATATACATTTCATAGACAGTAATAAATGTCATTTGATTTACTGTAATAGATTACTGGGTAGTGAACCCAGACTGACAGTATAATGCAAGAGGTCACATTTACAGTAAACAAGAGTGGTTTGTGTGGATATACTGCACAGTTATCCATCAGATTTAAGTTAACAACACACACACACACATGTGCGAACATACATGTGTCAACTGTCTACACATCCTATGCACTGAAAGACTATTTTTAGATTTTAGCAATCCAGCAGATACGTAGCATGACAGTAAAATACTCTCTCTACTCAACTCTTTTGGAGCATAGACAGACCTGCCTATCTGTCTCTGGATAATGACAAGCACTTCACTAGCTTGTTTCTATTTTAAATTCAGTTACAAAACAGTGCCAACCTTTTGAACAGCAATCCTGTGCAACCAGATTCACTTCTTCAAAGTGTGTTTCACTCATGCTACATTAACATTTCTGGTTTTTTAGCTACCCTGAGTACACAGAAATGTGTTTTCTTAGTGCAACCTTCAACAATTTGCTCTATCTTCTATCTACAACCCAGGGGAAACTTGAGTTCCTGATTTACTTTTATGCTAAAGGTTTCATCAAACAATCTGTGACCTCTGGATGACATTACTTGGGAAGCACAATAAATGCCACTCATATTCAAAAGCACTCAACAAGTAAAACAATACAGTATTGTTCACATTTTGGAAACAGTTAACACAATATTTCAGCTTTGTTGGGTTGACGTTTCAACAGTCGAGAGGCTTCAGAGAAGGTTAAGCCCTAAGATGAAGGGTAAATAAAGTGAGCTGTGTGTGAGTAATGTGAGTTGAAAGTCAAGAGTGCTTTTTTCATTTACAGAAATTGGCTCTAGAAAAGTCATTACAGAATGCTTTTAAAGCTAAAATAGCCCCACAAATATAAAGCAGCAGTCAAACTACCCAGGTTTGGTCTTTCTAGAGTCCACTGAATGTAGCCTAAGCATCTATTGACAATCACATATTGATGGATTTCAGCTGAAGAAATGAAATGGCTTACATAACCCTTGACCCTCTGTGGTGTTTTAATCTAAGGTCAGTTTGCCTTCCTGATGAACCTGGTGTATTAGTCAAAATGTTTGGCATATGAACTTAAATCAACTACCAAGTAAAAGGAGTTTTTGGTGTCTACGCTATTTGCACACAACTTACTGCCAAGCAATGATGATTTTACTACTGCGCCTGGCATGCAATCAGAGAATACATCAGGTCTGGAAATCTCGATTTGTCCTCATGCCCATGGTGTAATCCTGATGTAAGCTACCATGTTGCTTCCTCATGTGCTGTTGCTTGGCAAAATGCAGCAGGTCTGCCCTTGCGTTATGGGTTTGCATTATATAACTATAGAGAGGACGGTGATTAATTTCATGACTTTTTCAACCTTTTCAGTAACACTTTTTGGCGTTGGGGAGCTACGATTGCGTAACTTGTGCACAGGAGCTCTCACACATATGCACAGGTCAGATGTGAAAAGCCTCAAGAGGTGTAATCACTCACTGTCATCCAATTAAAATGAAGTAATCTCTGAGCAGCAACTAATCAATTCACTTTCAGACACCTACTCACAAAGTGAATGCAAAGCAGAGCAGCCAAACTGAAATACAGTCGTAGTATTAACAAACAACTGTTAAAGGGGGGAGAGCAGAGGAGAGAGGAATGGAAGGGGGAAAGAAGAAGGAAATTCGTTCATAATCCAGCAAGTTATTTTAATTAGTGTCTAAAAGTAAAACGATTTTCTTGCATTAAGTTAAGGTTTACATTTTAATGGTCAACTGTCAATCATTGATTATGCAATCATCATTACTGCTGTCTGATGTTACAACAAGGCACAAAGTTAAAAGTCTGACACAGCCAGCCAGAGGATGGATGGGTGTAATGGGAGATGGGTGAATGAATGTTTCAGATAGATGGATAGATAGATAGATCTAGACACATCTTCTCTTCTGTCCTACCTGTCGCGACATCGTTCAGCCTCTCACTTAGATAATAGTCATTTGGGTTGAGGAAGGGCAGCTGCTCCATGTACTGTTTCGGAATGAGGTACAGGACCTCAGCCACATGCCCATCCTCGATGACGGACATGCGCTTGACCGAGCTCTTGCGTTTCACCCGGACATTGTGGCTCCGTGTGGAGCTGCACAGCTTGCCCAGGCTGTTGAGATTGGGCAGAGTGGGCATGGTGCCCTGCTCCCCTTCAACCGTCCCACAGAGAAGGGTGAAGCACTGCAAGTAGAAGTCGGCCAGGGTCCACGAGTCGGGCTCAGACCCGCTCTAAAATCCGGTTGCCTTTAGACATCAAGAATGGCTGGTGTTCACAGATGCACAAAACGGAAACAAAGGAGCCAGAGCTTGATGGGAAAATGCACAGCAACACATTATAAAATCATGGAAATATCCAGTGAGCCTACAGCAGGTCTCCAGTGAAAACTCCTCCTGTTAGGGTTCCCCCCACCTGCCACTTCAGATCTACAACAAATGTAAGAAGTTGGGTGCTGATGTCCACCTTGAGGTGGAGATGTCAAACAGCAGGCAGCAGGTATGACAAAGCACTCTGCTGCAGGTAGAGCCGAGTGAGACAGGGAAAGAAGCTTACTCTATGAGTGTCTTCAGCCCAACCAGCCTGGTGCCTTAAGCAGCTTAGGGCTGACGTCGAGCCTATGATTATCTTCTGGGTGGGGTTAGGTAGCTCTGCATCAGGTTAGCTAAGTGTACGGTGGGAGTCTCACCACCTGATGGGACTCACTTTGTATCCCCACACATATGTCAGATCTGAGGAGCTGGGATTCTGTCAGTTTTCCAGTTTCTGTATGCTACATTCACATCAAAGCAACTTGAGACAACATTTAACAACAATATCTTTTCTGGGAAAGTGTTTCGGATGCATCTAGATTCATTTACGTTCATACAGTGTGTTTTTGTGGGGATGTACTTTGCATTATTCGTGTACAGTAAGACCAAACAGATGCAACATCACATTGATCTAAGACATACTTTCAGCGCAGATTGCTTTGGGAGATTGCCAGTCCTTTACAAGGTCACAAACCAGCAAGGTCATTCCAGCAGCCAACAATGCACAAACCCACCGTTAATCATCAGCAACATCCACTCCAGTGCTGATGTAGTTACAGTGTCGCTTATTTTAAATAAAAGACACCGTAATTACTGCACTGGAGTGGAAATGCCAGCAGTGGCTCTCCGTTATCCGCTGAAATCACCAAGTAAAGCAAGGAGATTTGGCGGATGTGACTTTGTAAGAAGGCATGTTCTGAGTTTTTAATCTTCAAAGCATCTAATGTTGGGAAGAATTTGTTTCAGCAGAGACTATCAAAATGGTTTCCTGGCAACCAAATCCACCTAACAAGTATCCATCCATCCGTCCATCCATTTTTTTTTACCACTTATCCTCTAGAGGGTCGCAGGGGAGCTGGAGCCAATCTCCATTGACATTGGGTGAGAGGCCGGGTATACTCTGGACAGGTCGCCAGTCACATGGCTAAAATATAGTATAGTATAAAGAGACGTTCACATACACTGTTCACACTCACATTCAACCTATGGGAAATTTAGAGTCACCAATTAACCTGACCTGCTTGTTTTTGGTCTGTAAGAGGAAGCCGAAGTACCTGCAGAGAACCCACACAGGCATGGGAAGAGCATGCAAACTCCACACAGAAAGGCTCCAGCTCAGCTGGCTGGTGGATTCAAACCCAGAACCTAACAAGTATGCTTCAGGTTAGTCATCTCATTTTTTGATTTTTTAGAGTCAGCACTCTTGAGTCAAAGACGCATCCCTTCCTTGGAAATGCAAGTTCAGCGTGAGGTACATTTGAGTAATGGGCATGACCTGGTGGGAGGTGAAATAATAAATGATGAATCTGAGCAAACTCTACAAACCCAAGATTACCCCACTATGTTCTGGTATGTTTAAAACAGACTGAAAACATAAAAAACAGTGCAGCTAAGACAGGACAGCCAAATGGATAAAAACAGATTCACAACTGAAAGGCTAAAAACAGAAAAACCTCCATGACATCTAATATTCATAATTCAACAGATAGGGCTAATCACAGCCATCAACTTTCTCATACCAAAAGAAATAAATCACATTCATAATAAAAAGCACAGCAGACAATGACCAAGCACAAAATATCCTTTTAGTCTGGAGATGTCGGGCTTGGCCTGCACTTCAAATTTACTGAATTTCCTCTTTGTCTGAGAGGGTGCCCAGAGACAGGATGCCTGGAACTCAGGATGTCTGAGTTTACTACTATTTACATCAATAATGTACTTTATCAATGTGGTTCAATCTGAGCTCCTCTCACAAGCAAACCTTCATTCACCCATTCATAGAGTTGGATTTTCATTCTAGAGAAAAGATAAAGTATGATAGTGAGGTATAGGCTAGCAGACATACATTCTTACACCCACACATGCAGACACATGGACCTGAGTGTACGTAAGGACATGCTACTCTGCTGCAGTGAGGCACTGCCCTCCAATTGTCATCCACTCTGTGGTAGCTTTGACACAACTACCCACACACTCACAAATAAACACATACGTGCTCAGAAAACAAGTCAGCTGTCCCTGCACACGCAAAAATCTGCATCGCTCAAACCAAAACACATTCCAAGCATTTTCATAGCCTGTGCCGTCTCGGCATCTTGCTCCACACAAGAAAAAACACCTCCCCCCCCCACCCTCCTCTTCATCTGTTTCCCCCTGTCTTACCATCTATTCCGAAGCAGGAGGTGATTTTTTGGGCGTAGTTGCAGAGCCCATCGTAGCCAGGCTCCTGCTTCACTGTATTCCTCTCCCCCATCTCTACACACTCCCACACACACCGTCCTGTCCGGCAGCGCTTTCACTCCTTCCCCTTGCTCATCAATTATTCAGCCTTTTGCCAGGACACATGCATGCGCCCGCACACTAACCCTCAAATGAGCGCATACAGTATAAACACACACAGAGACAAGAGAAAAGTGCTGATGCAGAGGGTCGTGCTGGTGGAGCATGAGCAGCCCTCTCCTGTGGTCGGATGAGGAGGAGGCATCAGATTGGGTTACTGCAGAATGGAGCCATGCCTTCTTTTTCATCCACCATTGATCATCCAGATCACACTGCAGTGTAACAGGTACCGTGTGCAGGATGTGCTCACCCTGCTTAAGGAAAGGGCGGGGCGGAGAAGGAAGTCAGAGCAGGGCTAAAGTAGAGATGTATCAAGTATCAGGGAGTGGACTTTCTTTACTGCCAGTCACTTATAGTTATCCAAACATTGAAATTCTAAGACTTTTACTGGTAAAGCACAACATTCTAGTCTATAGATGATGGGGTTAAAATAGGGAAGCACGGCTCACAAAGTAAAGTTTCCTTCAATTTATTTAAGCTGACACTCCTTATGACTTCCAATTCATACCACAACTCATAATAGTGAATCATATTGGTTTACAAGATTACATGAAAATAAGTTAATTTAATAATGTTTTCCAGAAAATAAAACAGTTTTTCTGCATATTGCTTGTGATCACAGGCCAAAACATCAAAACTGTCTTGTGGTAAACTCTGATTCATGTTACAGAGATTTTGTTGGTAAGAGGAAAAACCTAAAATACATACATTCAATACATTTAACTGCTTTACTACAATCCCTTCAAAGAGGTGACGTGTCAACTCATACTGTATAACAGTGGAGACACAGGAGTGGCAGAAAACTGAATGAAAAATACTGGCCCGCATATGCGAGAACTTTGCTGCTGTGTTTTAAGATTATGCAATGGAGTTGAGATGAAGGTCTTAAATGGACCAAGATGAACAAATCCATCCACGTCTGAATAGCCAACCAATACAGCAGATAATCCATGGTAGCAAAACAGCCAACTATAAAAATAAATGAAGATATCATTTAAAACGGCATAACTGTGGTAGGTTTTAGGGGAATTCCCACACAAAGAGGGGAAATACAGATGTGGGAATTTGATAAGAAACACCAAACCATCTCTCAAAATCCTACCACTGAGATGACCTTGAACAATACACTTAACCCCCAATCACTCTGGTGGAGCTACTCAATGTCCATCAGTGGCAGACTCATACAGAGCAGCTCACAGGTAAAGAATGTGACAGCAATGCTTGAAATAATATACAGTATATGCTCTCTTGTTTTCATGAAAAACAAATAATAAAGGTTTGATAAAAAAAATCATGTCAAGACTTTCTAGACAAAAGAAAACAGCAGTGGAAATATGATGACACTGAGAGGCCCAGATATAGCATGCCTGCAAGGTTGTATTGTAAGGTGGGGCGACTAATGGAAGGGAATCACTACCAAGGTAAAAGCCGATGGCCCTGTGCTGATAACAGGGGTGGGGGGTGGGCGACTGAAAGACTAAGAGCGAAGTAATGGCTGATACTCACTGGACATCTGAGGGAGGGGCTGGTCATAAATGCATACCAGGAGGAAAAAGTGCAGTAATTTGAGCCATTTTTTAACTTCCTGTGTTTCTGTGGGAAAGCAAATGTGTCAATCGCCCAACAAGTTTCAATTTTTGCCTATAGATTTCTTATGGATCTCACTGTGGAATATTTACTATAATACCATAAGAAGTAGAGAGTGGGCTGATCGCTATATAGCATAATGACACCTTGAACAACAAGCATCAGGGAGCATGTCCATTCATTCCAGTAGCCCACATAAGTACTGCTACTAACAATCATGTTCATTATCGATTCATCTGTTGATTATCCAGAAATCAGAAAATATTGAAAAATGTACAACACAAATTTCTAAATCTTAATGCCATGTCTTCAAAATGCTTGTTTTGGCCAAGCAACAGTCCAAACCCCAAATATGTTAACTATAACATATGACACATAACAGCAACAAATCGTCACAAACTTGAGCCGGAAAAATGTTTGCTTGAAAGCTGACTTAAACAATAAATCAATTATCATAGCTGCTGATTAATTGACAATTTAAAAAAGAGGTACAAAAATGTAAATCTGCCTGCATGTGACAGTCATTAAAAATACATTCTCAATGCAGAATCTCTACAAAGTATAGGAAGTAAATGTGTTTCCACCATCCAAAATATATTCTGAATTATTATCTACACACAAAAATACTTAATGTCATCTTGTTGAAGATTGTGAACCATGGTGTATCTCCAGATTAAGTTCTCAAGTACATGTGAAATGGGAGCTCTACAGCTGGTGCAATTGAAAAGGCATTGTGACAAATGTTTGATTTGATATATTGTTGCAAAGACTCACGTTTGTGTCAATGCGCCTGATTGATCTGTGATAGTAAATTTGTAATGTCACATTGGTCTTACCGCACAGAGATAATTGGCGCTTGACTATAGTGTGTAGTGTAGTTACTTCTCATGGATAATGATTGACTGTTTGCAGGGGTTTAAGCGTGCTAATCAGGTCTATGTGCCACAGGGGGGGCTGTCAAGCGGTGGGCCCTGAGCTCCATCGATCTCCACCAGCAGCCGGGGAGGACAAATACAGAAGGCCACACCAGTGATAGGGGGAGTTCAAAGCCATCTTGCTATACAGGCTCTGCCACTCTGCAGACCGTAGTGACATACTGTACAAGCTTTGAGCTTTCCTATAAAAGGTTGATGGGTTTTTTTTTCTCCCAGCGACAGGATCAAACCCATCATGATGAATGCAACTGTGGATTTAATATAATAACCTTGAGGTCATGTTAATATTGCAACTTCTCCGCTCCTATCCAGCTCTCAATCAGCCAGTCAGGTCATCTGATCACAACCTATAGCAGGAACAGCTGGATACTCTTTATCTAATCTGCCAGAGGACACCTGACACAGGTGCATAACAGCACAAAGGCCCACCTGATGGGTGCAAACATGTTCCACCTGCACTATTTGCAAGTATTGGCTGCTTTATGCTCAAAACACAATCTAGGAGAAAAAAAAAACACCTTCTCAACTCAGAAAGGTTGAGATGATAGCAGCAAGTTATAGTAAGCATTTTTGTTTCTTTTAACAAAGAGATGCCACTTAGTGTGACCTCACCAGCTACACACAGTGATCATGAAATGTCACTACTCAATCAATTAACCCCAGTTCTCCATCAACAGCTTTAACTGAGGCAACAATTAGGGTGTGTGCAGCTTTTAAGTAATTATATGCACCAACCATGATTAAAAATATGACATGCCAAAAGACTCAGCAATCAAACAAGCTTAATTATCACAGCTAGGATTTTTTTATGTCTATTTTTAGGTTGGATGAGAGTGCAGAGTGTTCATATCAACAAAATAAGTTGTAGGCTGTCTGGAAAAGGCTGCAGCGGTGGAAGCTGTAGTTTCAGCTATGCACCGGTGTAACCTACTTACAATAACAGTGTCATTATCACAGGCTGATCCTCCCGAAAGACGACGCAAATGGGCTCTCTGCTCCATTGCATCCACCCTTGAACCAAGACCCCCCCACCCCCCACCCCTTCCTCCCCAACATTAAGAGACTTTTTCTTCCCTCTGTACATGTATTATTATGAAGGCTTCTGCGGCAAAAAGATACTCACCTCTTGCAGACATGCCCGGTAGGTACAGACTCTCTTTTTCTTTGCCGAGATTAACAGGAGGAGATGCCCCGGTGCAGCCTTGAAGGAGCGGGAAAGAGCGTTTGACAGCTTGATATTATCTGTACTTTAAGTTTTTTTTAGCTGTCATTTAATGGCATTAATCGCATGGGAAACATACAGCCTGCGATTTGGTAGACTAGACTAGACTGCGCGATGGAGAGAGCACTTTCTAGCGACAGGGCGTGTCCTGGAACAGACAGCATCCTTCTCATTTTCCAACAAGTTTATGTCCATATTTGAACACACGATCGCAGAATTGTAAGACTTATAAATTAAATCCTTCTTGTAATTCCTCGCCTGCAGTTTCTGTCGGGTCACTTTAACGTTAAACCGGCGAGCCTACTTTTTATGTCCAGGATGACTGTGCTGTATCTGGTAGTTGGGTCTAAAATGATAAAAGTTAACATGGCACTCTGGAGGAATTAATGTTGTCTTCTTTCATTTTTTTTTTTACCATCACTCTTGGTGAATATTTGGCAGTTTCTTCATCACATGGACTCCTCAACTTTATCTTAAAAGCAGTGACTCTTTAAACAAGCATTGCCTCAGCTCATGTTTGTAGAAATAGCCTGCTTTAGTGCATTATGTGAGCATAATCAATTGACATTTTACGGCTCAGTGGAGCTTTTCCACATAACCTATAGGCTATATATATGTATATGGTTAGTTATTGGAATCCCATACTTGCTTTTATATTTTAAGTAGAGTATTGACAATTACATAGTAAACAAATATAAAACTGAGGTATAAACATAATGGTGAGTGAACTGTTTGATTTTGTATTTTGGGACTTTTTTTTATTGTTTGTTTTTGTATGAGGTAAAAAGGCATAATAAGCTAAAGCCTCAGCCTACACCTTTTCAGTCAATAATATTTCTTTCTTCGTTTGTTTCATATACTTTGCTATGCTTTGCTTATCTATGTAAAATAAGGACCGAAAAAATTACATTTAAAAAATTAAATCAAACTAACTAAGATGGAAATATTGAATGTATGGATTGCTCCCTCATTGAATGTATGGATTGCTCTCCCCATTTGTACGCATTGATCGCTGTCAGTAATTATAGGCCTGTGTGTTGTAGTCCTGCGCCCCCTGGTGGATAAAAACAGTAGCGTTTGGCGAGGGAAGTGCCACCGTGTCCACAGCGAGCATTACGATACGTTACCTGAGCCTGCGGACGGCTTGTTTACAGTGGTTGTGCCAGGCCCGGAAAGCCCTGTCGTAACAGCAACGTGTTTTATTGCTCACATCTTTATTCTTTCGTTACAAGGGTCATTATATGAAACCTCCAATCTGGATCGAGGCGGTAGCAACAGGAAGAAGAAGATAGAGGAATTCTCTAGGTCTTCTCGGGAGAAAATAGTCCAATCGAAGAACAAAATGTTCTCCAAATTTACGTCCATTCTCCAGCACGCTGTGGAAGCGGTGAGTTGTTGTTATTTTTAAGCAAAAGCATATATTTATCCATTGGTTTGCTTATGTGTTATGTGTCTATTGTGGTTGAAAGGGGCCTTTGGCCACCCAGACATCATAACGTCAGCATACGTTACGTTGCTAACTAGCGAGCTAACTAACTAGCCTAAGCTAGTGTTAGCGTTTTGTGTTTGTGCTGTTACTTTGTTTGTCCTTATTATCTACAGTGTACCTATGGGTCTGTCTGTCTGCCTGTCTGTTCCTTAAATATTACTAACTACCACATATTCCTGTTGCGCCTTCTTCACTGTGGCAAGTCATCTGTGTTAAAGGTAGCTTAGCAAGCTGAGCTAGTTAGACGCTAACGTTAGCTGATGAAAGCCTCGTATCTCGTTTCAAACAGCAGCGTCTTATCATGACAAGTGGTGTTGAAATGGTGGGACAGCCTAGTTTGATGTTGCGCAAACGTTATAGCGTTAATATTAAAGGAATAGTCTGTGTGCTAACTAACATAGCTCAATGTTACAGCCAGCTAACTAGCTAGAAACCAGAAGCTACCTGCCTCAAAACTGTTCTAAAGCTCCTTCAGGTCAAGGGGTTCAAGTAAAAGGATAGTCGTTTTGCAGGTGACCCACATGACTTTAGGTGTAGAAGTGAGGAAAAAAGGAAGCATCTAGCTAATATTATTTATTTTCTTGCATAATTGGCTAGATAAATAGATTATGTAGATGAGACGTATGAAAAGTGTAAACCCTTATGTCACTTAAAAAGTTTCACCCTTTTATGATTTCCTGGAAAAATCTTCTAAAAGCTGCTTGGCTTTGTCAACCTTCTCATACCCCAATACACTGAAAGTAACCTTGTACTGGTACTTTTAAATGTCAGTGATAACTAGAAGACAATTCCAGAGGAACACACCTTTTCCTCTTCAGCTATAATTATGTCAGTCTCCTCTTTCTGTCTTTGAATTGTAGGTGAATATGCCTTACCATTGTAATTAGTAGAGGCTCCCGATATAAACATACGTTTAACATATGTTTATGTTTACAATCTTTCTTTTTCAGCTTGCTCCGTCGCTGCCGCTGCAGGAGGACTTTGTCTATCACTGGAAGGCCATTACACATTATTACATCGAGACTTCTGGTAAGAACTGTCTTTGATAATAAGATAACACCTGCTATGATCATGAGAGAATCCAGATAGATATCCACAGGTAGACGGTGAGCTGGTTGTTGCCATCAGTTTGGACTGATGTCAAATGTTTGAGTACAATTGCTGGAAAGTTGGTTTGTTACAAATTTCTCATGTGTTAGTATGTGTCTGTAAAAACTAATAATTTAAAACGCCTGTTACAAGTTAACAACAACTAACTAACATCTAAAAAAATACATTTCATCCATTTTGTTAAACAGAAAAGCAAGTAAATAGCAGAATTTGTAAAAGATACAACCAGATCATTTATACTAACATTTTCACCTGTTCATTTTGCACCACTTGATAAAAATAAACAAAGGCAGCATAAAAGAAATGGTTAAAAGAAAATCCAGATGGAGAAGCATACTTGTTAAGTATGCTGAGAATGCCATGCTGTTTGAGTTTGCACTGGACTTCAACTCTGTCCAGACCAGAGCAGCTCCTGAATATAAAACTGCCTCCTTCACATTTGCCTGTGGGATCTGTGACGCTCTGCATCTGTGTCCAGTCACAGTTGAGAAATACTTGGTGGTTAAACCCAGTCATTTAAAAGTTTGACTCATTGGTCTTCAAGACCAACCTCCACCTTCCACTGACTGTTTGACGTCCAGTTTCTGTATATTTTGGGCCAAGAAAGTCTCTTCTTATGTTGCGCTCCAAATGCAGTTCTAGTTGCTGAGCTTGTTTTCAGGGTTTTGCAGACTTGTGACTGAAATGAGCTTGATCTATGACTGAGGTCACGTTTGAGCAGTCTGGCCCTCATCAGTCCACATGACTACTGATTTAAGAAGTGATTTAATTTAATCCTTTTAGCAAAAGCTGTTACTGTGATTTGTCTTCAGGCTTAATTTCACAGGCTGCTGTTATTCTTTCATGCTAACCATATTTTTGGCAGTTACATTCATTCTGACACGCACACATATTTCTTTTAAGTGTTTTGCAACTATGACTTATTCGTTTCTGTCACGCTCCTTTCATTAACTGGGTTAAGTTGATGTTGATGCATTAAATGACAAATCAACACTTTTCGCATGTGCGTCACAATAAATGTGTTCAAATGTGAAAACTGTAAAAACACTTTACTGTGAAGCCACAATCAGGACAATGGCAGCAAGATTTGCTAACACTACCAATAGTTGGCTTGATGAGTTGATGCCAGACTTTGGAAGGATCAAATAGATTTCATAACATCTGACAATGCAAGTAGAAGAAAAGTGCAGAAACTTTTTATACTTCAGGCAAACCTCAAATTTCCAACATGCAATGAAGATGAGCAAAGCCTTTTCCCTTCTGTACCTGACTGTCTTTGGACATACTGAGATTCTGACACTTTCTCTTCTTTTTTTTCACTGTTAGATGACAAAGCTCCGGTTACAGACACCAACATCCCATCCCACCTGGAACAGATGCTGGACATCCTGACCCAGGAGGAAGGGGAAAGGGAGTCTGGAGAGACAGGACCCTGCATGGAGTATCTCCTGCACCATAAGATCCTGGAGACACTCTACACGTTGGGCAAGGCTGATGTAAGGCAGTCATGCTTTGGTAACTAAAAGGAATTATACCTCCAAGGAAATATATGTATCTCCAAATGGCATCTTTACAGCCCATGGAGGTTGGGGGGGATGAACACAGCACTGAGAGTCAAGAGACAGCTGCAGTTCCAGTGAATTAGAATAACAAATGGTTGTATGGCGATGCACAATTTTGATAGTAACTGGCAATTTGAGCTGTATTTCCATGCAGGAATGGAAAGATCTGTGTTGGTGGACCATCTAAATAAATTCTAACATGATCTGTTTGTATGTTTTCCAATCAGTGCCCTCCAGGGATGAAGCAGCAGGTGCTTACCTTCTACACAAAGCTGCTAGCACACATTCGTCAGCCTCTCCTGCCACACATCAATGTCCACAGACCTGTACAGGTAGGAAGTGTTACAGTCTGGATTTCATTGTCTTTTCAACCATCCTTTCCCTCAAAGCGGTTTACTAAGTGACAGGTTATGTAACTTATTTTTTTTTTCTATGAAATTCCTCTGTCAGAAACTGATCCATCTGTGTGGGGAGGTGCTGGCTGCTCCCACAGAAAACGAAGAGATTCAGTTCCTTTGTATAGTCTGTGCCAAACTGAAACAGGACCCATACCTTGTCAACTTCTTCCTTGAGGTAGGTTGTTACGCCACCAAGGAGAAAAAAGTTGAGCCGCATGTTCATAAATATTCATCTGTATCTATTACTAGCTAAAGTAAGAGCCTTACAGGATTTTTAAGCACAGAGTTCAGAGAATATGTCTTTATTTGGTATGTTACTTGCAGAACAAGTCAAAGAGACCCGAGACAAGGAGTCCTGGAGGGGCAGAGGGGGTGAAGGAGAATGTGTTGGCTCCAGACACAGGTCAGTCTCCGGCAGAGGAACAGGCTGCACGCCCAGAGGAGCCTCAAGCTGCAGCTGCTGCTTCTGGCTCTAGTCCAACCAGCAACAACAATAACAGCAGCAATTACAATCTGGTCACCTCCCTGCTCAACCTCACAAAGAGCCCGGTGAGTTACGCACGTGCAAGGATTTTGGTGGGGATTTAAGTTACATATGTAATGTCCTTTTCTCTATTTGAGTGTGACAGTTTGTATTCATGAGTTGTATCCATCTCTCTCCTTCTCAGGATGGCAGGATAGTGGTGAAGGCTTGTGAGGGCCTGATGCTACTGGTCAGTTTACCAGAGCCTGCAGCTGCCAAGTGTTTAACTGAAAACACTGAGCTCTGTGAGCTTCTGACTGACAGGCTGGTAGCCTTCTATAAAGCCCTGCCACAGTCCATGGACCCCTTGGACATTGAGACAGTGGAGTCTGTTAACTGGGGGTAAATTTATTCTCGTATATGACGTTTCCTCGTTAGTGTTCTTGATTAAGTCAAATTAAGATGGTCAGTCCAAAATGGGTCAGAAGTGTAATTTGTTATCAGTGGTTTAATTGTGTGATTGTGTTTCTTGAACAAGAAAGATCAATTTCACCAATTTTTAAAAAATGTATTCTGTGCTGCTGCTACTGTGAAACACTGCTTTCATACAGTGTGCTCAACAGTGTTTGATTTAATTTTCACCGATCCTGCAGCCTGTAAATTGCATTGTCTGTTAGGAAACACTTGAAAATTCTATTTGCATAAAGATTTTAATATTCTGACCTGCTTTTCTTTCTCTTTCAGTCTGGACGTATATAACCTGAAGGAGGACGCTGCTGTCTTCACAGGAAAGAGGGCTCTCATCTCCTTTCTGTCCTGGTTAGATTACTGTGACCAGCTCATCAAAGAAGCTCAGAAGGTTCTTAACAATGCTGACTCACTGTGTTTTGATGTGTCTTGTACTGTAGCCTGAATTGACAGAATAAAAGGACTTTTCTCCAAAGAAGTTGTTTTTGAAAGTGCCAGAAGCCTGAACCACATTTTTCTTTCTTCCCTGTCTTGCAGTCGGCAGCTGCAGTGATGGCAAAGGCAGTGAGAGAAAGGTTCTTTGTGTCTGTCATGGAACCACAGCTTATGCAGACGTAAGTCTTGCCCTGACTCATCCATCAGTCAACTTGTATTGAAATTCTTCTCAGTCTAGTCAATGCATAATGTGTGTTGCGAACTGCTCGTAACATAGTAGGTGTTTGTGTTTGTGGGTGCGCATAGGTCTGAGGTGGGCATCTTGACCTCCACAGCCCTGCTGAACAGGATCATCAGGCAGGTGACATCAGAGGCTCTGCTGCAGGAGATGGTTTACTTTCTGCTGGGAGAGGAGAGGGAGCCAGAGACTGCAGCGACTATCGCTCAGAATCCACTAAGACACAGACTCATCGAGCACTGCGACCACCTGTCAGACGAGGTTCTTATCACTTAATCATTGTTATTCAGGTTGCACAGGGTCATGCTAATGAATTCATCTTCAAAATCTTTTGTGTCTGACTAATGAGACTCATTTTGGGCTTTTGTTTTGCACTCTTTTAATAATTCTTTCTTTTGCTTGTTCAATATTCAGAGGTTTAAATGGCCATCTGCCCATCTAGGATTCTGAGTTCCAGTGAATCTTATGATCAACCAAAAGCACATGAATTTTAATTAGTATCTGACTGAGCCATTGCAAACATTTTCATCACACAAAAGAAGGATGAATCATGTCTTTGAAGTCTGAAACAGCCTCTGCCTACTTTTTCTGTCAGTGAGCAGACACTTGAATCAGAATCAGAAAACCTTTATTGATCTCTGCAGGGAAATTGCTTTGTTATGGTTGTTGTTGGCTTGTTGCTCTGGGTTTATACTGAGAACTAAGCATCATTCCCTCTTCCCTGTCCCCCAGATCAGCATCATGACACTGCGGCTGTTTGAGCAGCTGATCCAGAAGCCCAACCAGCACATTCTGCACAGCTTGGTGCTGCGTAGCCTGGAGGAGAGGAACTACCTGGAGAACAAGCCTCAGGAGGAGCGGGAGCCTCTAGAAAACGGCCAGCCCCACGATGCCGTGTAAGGACCCACCTGCACTCTGACCTCCCTGAGCCCTTTTAGACCTCCCCTGGAAAATCCTCCGCACATGCATGTGGAAATAAAGTGAATGCATTAACTAGCTGTGTTTTTCAGACGTGCCACCACTTCAACTATTGTGTGTTTGATTTGATGGGAATCTTTTAATCCACAGTCAAGTGAAATCATGATATAGCATGTGAGCTACTAAGGACGTTAAATGATCATTTCAGGGAGATTGAGGCATAACGAGCAATCGTTTGATGTAATTTCTTTATATGAATGTCTCATGTGAAAAATCATAATTAAGACAGACCTAGTAAAAAATGCATTCTTTTCATAGTCTATTACTTTTCACACAAAGTCACTGAAGGCAGCACTGCAATACTGGGCTTACATGATTATTATTACTAGACAGTTATGAGATCACAGAAGAGCTGAATAACATATATCTGTCCAGTAAACTCCTCCATTGTAACATGCGTGTCCAAGTAAAACTGTTCTCTCCATTCACTTCATAAATGACACAAAGATGGCATGCAAGCCCTAAACTGCTGTCCACCTATAATTGATTTTCCCTTTTTAACTACATGCTAGAAGAACTTTTTCATACCAAACAGAACAAAAATTACAGAAATTTATACTATTACAAACAGCAGATCTCCACCACAGTTATACATCATGTTGAGGGATGTCATTCTTTGTCAAAAAGGACAAGAAATGTAAAAAAAAAAATAAAAATTGCTGCTTCAATGTCAATGTTTAGATTTGGAGAATATTCTAGTCTTGTATTCAGTAAATGTGCGTTCTCTCTACAGCGACCTTGAGGAGGATCCACTGTTTGGTGACGACCTCTCTCCAGACAGCAGGCTGTCTGGCTCTGATTGGCTCACCTCGTCTCCACCACAGAGTCCTGACCACTCAAAGTCTGAAGGGAAGACAGAGGTCCACAAGATTGTCAACAGGTACAATATCTGCTTCTGATACAACACATAGGATGTTATGTTTTTTTTTTGTTGTTTTTTTTTAAATTTAGCTTAACTGTTGAATTCTGTTGCCTGCAGTTTCCTGTGTTTGGTGCCTGATGAGGCCAAGTCATCGTATCATGTTGAAGGCACAGGCTATGACACCTACCTCAGAGATGCACACAGACAGGTATGCTCCTGCTCTGTTTATGTTGTAAAGCTTGTGATACACTGGACTGAACAAGACTGAAATTCAGTTTAAGTGTTTTTTAGCAGTATTCTTCCTTCATTAATGATGTTTCTCATCAGTTTTCTTATGTGTAGAACAGATACTAACTGTCGATGAATTGATCTCTTCAGTTCAGGGACTATTGTGGGGTCTGCCAGCGGTGGGACTGGAGAGGAAACCCAAAGCCGTTTGAGAAGTGTAACTTGGAAAGCCCATTCTTCGAGGGCCACTTCCTCAAGGTCCTCTTTGACAGGATGGGTCGCATCCTAGATCAGGTCAGTTTGGTCCACCCTCATCAGTGTTTCCCCAATATGCCTTCAACAGCGGCACAGCACTGCTGCTATATGATGAATGCCACTGCTGAAATTTCACATTGTAACCTAAAAAAATAATCAGGACGAACGTAAACCATGCGCACATTCTCCTCTTTGAGCAGCTGACTGGAGCTAGTGGTGAGCAAATGGGATGTTTGCTTTTCTGTCTCTTCTGTGCCTGTTTGCACAAGGGTGGGGCTGAGCTCCGCACACACACACAGGGGACAAGATGAAACGGACTCAGGTCATACTTTATCCGAGTCCACTGCGACTGCTTGCTGCTGTAAGTGCAACAAAATCTGGCAGTAAGGGAGAAGACGAGCAATGTGTCAAACAAGCAAAACATAAACTTAAATACAGTGTCTTTGACTTCCAGCAGTCCATTCCCCTCTCATTCACAGCCACTATGTTTTACAGCTACACAGAGCTTGTTATGCTAATAGTGAACTGTTATGAACAAGCTTCTTGTAGGCTGTAGGCTGACACCAGCCTGCCCCTCCTCTCTACCACCAGCAGCAGCAGCAGAGGAAGGACAGAAGAGAGGCTGAATGATGCCACAGAGCTGCAGCCTTTCTAAACAGTAGAGTCTGAGGGCTTCAACCATTATTCACTTCAATAGTATGAAGGGTTTTCATCTTCACAGTTTTGCATTTGTATTAGTAAAATGATCAGTTACAGTATTGTATCAGCCGCAACAACCACATAATTATCTCGTTTTGAACCTTAGTAACTTACTCTGTTATTATCGTTATTGTTATCAGCCCTGTAATTACATATCAGTGCATCTCTAAAAAATAGTGTAAATTTTCCATGTTGAGGCATTTCACTCTTTGACGATTATTACAATTACAGCTATCTGAGCCTCCAGAGCTCTTCTGGTGTCAAAAGCTCCTGGTAAATTAACATGCACATGACTCTGTGGACATCTGGAACAATTTCTATGATAGTTTTAAGTTATTCCTCTGCCAACGTGCACAAATACAGGTCCTGGCATCATGGGCTCTACACATGCTCAACAGCACCGCTGCTGGAAACAATCCCAGGGGAACCACTGTCTACATAGTAGACATCTGTATTCATACTGGCATCACTCAAAACAGCTGCATGTTACAGTGTAGAAATGTCTGTTGCATTGTTCAAGCTCTTTTAGAAATCACATACATATTTTTTGGTTTTTTATCAAATTAGTGAAGCAAGTAGAACAGGTAGTCACTCACAATGCATCAAACTAATGGTGAACTCCCAAGGCAATGTTTTGTAATAGGCTGAGCTAGTTTGTCTAGCTGGACATGTACAACCAGATTCCATGAAATAAATCAGGCATTTCTTCCTTTAAGATCAAGCTGAGCCACAGACAAGACCCATCATTTTCTGGTTTTATTGATTGTCATGTAAAAAGCACAAATCTGTTTAAACAGGCTTTCACTCAGATTTAATATCCCCACGTTCCCGGGAACACTGTTCACTACAATTCACAGTAAATGAAGTCCTCTTGTGATGAGCATAGCTCCAAAAATGCCTTCACTAATGGAAAGTGGAGAGAAAAAATTGGGGAGAAAATGCAAATTATTCATTCTTTTATTTATTTTTAAAATAAAAAGAACAAAATTAATGAACTATAGCCATGAACCTGCTTGACAAATAATGTTAGATGGGATTTGTGAAGATGACTAATTTTCAAATTTAAAAGCTAAATGTGCTTATTGGCAGCTTGTGGTATTTAGGAAATCAAATCAAATCGAAAAGGGGGATGCTGTGTTAACTGATGAGTCTGTCATCTAAACAATCTGATGCTTTCTGTTATTTATTCATGGACACACAATTCTGTTTTATAGCAACTCCAAACATCACTTGTGGATGTGCTATTAAACTGCATCTGAAGAAAAAGGGAGCTACAGTGTGCAGACTTTCCTATTTCTTTTATACATTGTTTCTTTGTTGCAGAATCTGTTTTGAAGTTGTTGTTTTTTTTGTTGGATTTTGTTTTGTTGTTGGATATGCGTGTTTACCATACACTTTTTGATGACTTCAGTTCAGTCTTGAATCAAGTCCTGTGTAGTTTTATATCTGATGTCTCCTCTGTCCTCTAGCCCTATGACGTCAACCTGCAGGTGACTGCTGTGCTGTCCAAACTGTCTTTGTTACCGCACCCGCACTTGCACGAGTACCTGCTGGACCCTTATATCAACCTGGCCCCCGGCTGCAGGTCTTTGTTCTCCGTCATCGTCAGGGTAAGACAGAGTCACTGTTACTCGGGTGCTTTTAGATTTCTTGCTTGATTTTCTTTATGTATGACAAAAATGAAAGGCTTTGATCTCACGCCAGTGGTACTGATAGTGTTCCTATGAATCTCACTTCCCATTAACCTAGTGAGCATGCTGCTACTTGACCTGCTTCTTACTGCAAGAACAACACCTCAGACTACTTTATTTTTCTTTTAGAAATTCTGTTTTCTTAGAAAACAAGCAGTTAAAAGGAGGTGGAAGCAGATAATCTTCTTGTTGATGGTCTTGTTTGTTTACAGTAATTACAGTAATGTCTCAAATGAGTGTAGTAATGATTAACTGGTGAGGCGGTCCTGTTTTGTGTCGGTAATTACTGCCTGTTCACGTAGGTGGTCGGGGATCTCATGTTGAGGATTCAGCGCATCCCAGACTTCACCCCCAAACTGCTGCTTGTGAGGAAGAGATTATTGGGCCTAGAGCCAGAGGGGATCAAGTATGTACTTCCACATGGTTTCTCTGCTCTTACATTCTGACTTGCGAAAGCAGTTTTTAATCTGTCTTGTCTGTTCTTGCAGCATCGACCACATGACTCTGCTGGAGGGGGTGATCGTGCTGGAGGAGTTCTGCAAAGAGCTGGCAGCCATCGCCTTCGTCAAATACCACGCAGCTGCCTCTTCCTCACCATAATCTACCTGCTGTTCATCCATCTGCCTCGGCCAGACAGACAGGTCAGGATAAAACTGGGCCTTTGGGGGTGTTCGGCGGCACCGGTGGCACAGGGTCTGCGAAACATTACCACTAAGTGGTCATCCCCACAAGACTGTTAATGCCCACACGGACGGGTTTCATTACTCCCAGCTTCTCGCCTCTCTGGCTTCACCATTTTAAAAAAAAAAAAAGAAAGAAAGAAAGAAAAAGTCTTTGGTCTCATTTTTGAGCAGGTCAGAGCACAGACACTGCCCAGCCAGCAGAGGAATAAGAGGTGAAGGAGGATAGAGGTGGAGGTGCAGAGAGATGTTCACTGGACTCTTCTCAACCGTTGCATTTTCTCTCACATGCCCCCCCCCTCTCCATCTTTCTTTCTCACCAGCCAAAAGATGATAGCCTCTGTAATTATTATGTCACGGAGAAAAGACATTTGTGTATTTATTTTCCAGTCCCATCATCACCCATTTGTAAACATCATTGCCTTAGTGTGGAATCACACCTTTCAGTTACAGATTGTTTCCTTTTGAAACATTTTTATCTTAACCCCTCATGTGTTGTCTATTTGGATGACAAGAGGCTGTAGAGTAAAACTACCCTTTGACCCCTTCATATACCTGTAGTTACATTAATATTGAACTGTAGTATTAATGATACTGCACTCATTTTAAATGCCAAGTCCTGTTATTTATTTGTTTGCTTTCAGGTTGCCTTTTTAACCAGTGTTGTATTAAGATATAATGAATTTAAACCAGTCATAGTAATGACTGACTAAGCAGATGCTATTTACTTGATTTGTTTTCCCTCTTTCCTCGGTTTGTCTTTAATTGTTTGTGCTGTCAAAGCTCATCTGTAATCCCCATCACCCAAAGATGTCACCATCCAATACACATTGTTAATGAAATGGTGAATTTAGCAAATTATGTGAATTTGCACATGGACCTCATTACATTGCACTCGTTACATTTTTCAAGTCAATAGGTTTTTGAAAAGTTTTGTTCTCCAGACCCAGTGTTGCATTTCTCATGCACCAGTGTTTGTTTTATCCAAGAGATACTCTGTTTTTGTTTTTTATATACTCTATAATCCTCTATAATTCTCAAGCCTCTTGATTTTATTAAGCGGTGTCTTAAATACATCATTAATTAGGACATACTGTAGTTTACAGAAATGGTTCCCAACCTCTAAAACAAAGCTAAGTCTAACTTGAACACTCTGTTATAGGCTGAATGTCTACAGTTCAACCAATATTTGATTCAAACTGCTCAGATTGTTTTTATTTCAACAATCTTTAGAAGCCTGAAGAGGTGAAACTATCTAGTATTTTACAAGAAAAAAAGACACTTTTTGTGTGTAACAGTTTGGAAACCACTGTCTTACAGTATGTCAAGACCTCTGAGTTCATCCACAGGTTACTAGGACTTCCTATGAGGTGTTGCGTTTACTAGCAGTATTGTTTTCATCGTGATCTTGGATGACATTGCTGTGTATTGCTGGAACGGGTTTGCTTTGCTAGTGTTATACTCTGTCGGGTGTTGATTACTTTAAATCAAAGTCTCGCATCACTGATTCAGTGATTCTTTACATAATTTTTGAATTAGTCTAAATTAAGATACTACTTAATGTAAAGTTTGTTCTTGTGTTATGTTCCCTGTGTGAATGCTTCCATGATTAGTAAGTGTGTTTGACGATGAGCTCGTTGATATGTTTGTGTGTGTGTGTGAGATTTATTATTGTTGTGGAGAATGGACAGAGTCATTCACGAAGCCATGAGTCCTTAGTCTTGAGTTTGTTTTCCCCACTTTTTCTTCTGGTCCCACCGCAGACTCATCACTCAAGCACCTAAGCTACATATGCAACTGCTTGCATGGAATCAGATTTGCACATTTGTCTTTCTTCATCCTTGTTCATAATGTAAATACACACAACAAAAGCTTTTTGATTTTTTTTTTTTCTTCCAAATGTTTTCTTTCATAAACCAAAAAAAATATATATCTAGGATGTACCAGGAGTAACATTTCTATTTTAATGGGAAACCTTTTTTTAAATTGTCAATCATGCACATTTTTTAATCAACTATCTTTCCAACTTTTCTGTACAGTTGTATATTGTATGTGTACAATAGCAATAGAGATATACTACCTGGTGTAAATGCATGCTTATACATTATTTTTCATCGTTGGAAGAAAGGAAAAAAAGGCAGTCCAGCCATCTGTGATGATTTCTTTAGCTGTCAGCACTTTGTTCTTTGAAGACACTGACAGGGAGATACGATGCCTTACTTCACTGTGGATCTCTGAGGACTCCCAGAATCAATATTTATGGGGTTTCTGCTTCACTACAGTTTGGTCGTGATCTTATTACGCTTCTATCTTGTGTTACATAGACTTTGGTTGGTTTGTGAAGATGTACAGAACTCTCAGTATAGTCCAAAATCTGATGCCAATTGATTTCTTTTCTCGAGTCAGCTTAGACCAATCACTGTATCATGTTGCTGCATTTAATCATGTTAATATTTCCTCGCTGCTTTCCTCTGGTGTGAAATGGGACAAGTCTCATTATACTTCTATCTAATGGCCAGTTTGATTTTTGTGATCGTGCAATGCATAATTGAAACATTAAGGTAAGGTGCATGCTCATTCCTCCTGCCTCCCAGTGCTTCACTGAGTAAAAAGGAAAAGCGATCACTGCAGTCTCTCGTGTACTCAGAGGCATTGGTTCATTTATTCCTCATCAGCCGTCTTCATTTCATCACTGTTATACAAATGTGTTAGGTTCCATTCAGGACAATATGGTTTTGTTTAACATTCTCCGTCCCAATTAAAAAGAGTTCTTCAGCAGGAGATGTGGTCATTCTTTGAACAGTTCAATATGTTTTATCTTGTTTTTATTACAAAATGTCTGTACAACAAAACAAAAATACACAAAATAGCCATTTACCTTTAAAGGACAAGGTGAAAACCACAAATTCTATTTTATAATCCCCTTTTAAAATGGTATTCTTGAATAACCACCAGGTAGTACTGGAAATGCCTTTGACACACGTCTATGCAAACGTCTGTGAGAGCTGTGTGCAGGATGACATGACAACATGTACAGAGACAGACCAGAGAACATCTAGCATGAAAATGACCTCTGCTGTCAGTGAATAACTGAACAGCAGTCAGTATGGGTGCTTTATCCTCTGTCAGATTCTCTTTGGCTATAAGCCTGCCATGTTCAGTCATCCAGCTAATTCTGTAGAAGTGAGTCAAAACTCTCTGGGCAGAGGAGAGGATTGTACGACAAGTCAGAAGTCGTGAGGTGGCCTGGAAATGTGAAATTTCCCTCGCCTTGCAGTGATTTGAAAAGAGGCACTACGGTGCAGAAAGAAGGCTCTGTTTAATAACCTGGTTCATTCTTAATGATTGCTGAGGTACATACTGAGATTGCAGTCAGCTAAGATCTTACAGTTCAGTTAAAGGAGTATAGTAACATTTCAAAGCACCTGAAGTCACTTTTCCAAATCGAGATTCTTGTTCTTACAAAAATAATCATACTGATTGCCGTTGTAATATTACAGTATTGAGACTACACCAAAGAACATTAAGTAGTTCCACACAAGGAAACACAAATGCTTTGATTGCAGTATTGAAGTGGAATCGTCAGGTCTATACAGTGTCATTACCTATTCTTGTTAAAACACGTTTGTGTTCAATGCCCTGACTCAAGTCAGTAGTAGCATCACATGAAAGTTAAGTTTATGATGGGTCACTTCTGAAACAAATTAGACAACATTTTTATTTATCTGTTGTCATGAAAACTTGTTTGGTACTCAGGTTTGTTAACCAGAGAAGGATTACATCATCTATGATAGCATTAAAAAGAAGCCAACAAACTCAATGTGAAGTCACTTAAATATCACTTGAAGGATATTAATTGTGTGACAGTTTTTGAAAGGTTTTTAGACTTGGGTTGTACACTGATGAAAATATAATTACTTGTTGCTGAATGTTGGGATCTGAACATGTAATTTCCATCAGATTGTCAATGTTTTTAACATACACTCTCAATTTCTACACTCAGAAAGTGCCAGATCAGGGCTTCATGAGGAAACCTCACACACAGAGCTGCATCAGCAGATGCAGCAAAGAGTTCCCAGCTTAAGTAGAGAATATGTTAACAGTAAATCATAAACATCCCGTTTTACATTTCATGACCCAGCTCTTTGATCCTATCTGAGGGACAGTCCTACAAATGTCACAATCAAAAATATAGAAAAACATCCAGCGTTCTTTCTCCATCTTGTAGTGAAAACTCCCAACAGCATGACAATATATCAACATATGATGGTATATTAAATTAATTTACATATACATGTAAATAATTCTTTTCCTTATGCAAATCATTTTCATGTACATACAAAACCACTACGTAAAAAACAACTACATGCTGTTGCACAAACTAAACCAGGCTAAAAATACAAGTTATTTTTAAAAAAAATATGTACATTTCCAAATGTCTTTAAGTCAATAAGCGTCTCCTTGCCCATTTACAAACCCCAGATATGCGCACACACACAGACACACACGCTTGTGCACAAGTTGCTCACACTGGAACATTCAGACAAACAAATGTCTCTTTGGCTGGTGTGAAGCTGTGGCACCTTGCAGTGTGTGTACATGTAATTACACATTTTCAAAAAAGGAAAACAAAAACACGCGCACACAAAAAATAACACCATCTAACGGCATAGAAAATAGTTTTCCGATGATGGATGTAGTGATACATATTTCCTATGCATTTGCGAATATATATATATTTATATATATATTTATATACCAAAACATACTGTATAAGGGTCAGCCACACATATGCCCTTGATTGTGTGTATATATGTACTTTAAAGTCACATTCAGAAGTGTGATGTGTAATTCTGTAGGAAGGCATCAATAAATAGAGATGTCAGTCAGTCAGTCAGTCAGTCAGTCAGTCAGTCAGTCAGTGTGTGTGTGTGTGTGTGTTTGTGTGTGTTCTGGGTCTGTCGTGTTAACAGCTCCAGCCGTCTGTCAGTCATTCTTTGAGTTTTGTGCTGCGTCCAGGTTCACCACCTGTAGCTCCGTCAGGTTACTGCTGCTGCCGCTCGACTGCTGGCCAATCACCATCTGGAACACAACACAGCTACGTTAGCAGAGAGTACAGGAACCTGCCATACAGCCAATCACAAGTCATCGCATCAAACAGCACCTAGCGCAGATGGAGCTCCTGCCACACTGCATGTGGTTTATTATGGAGCGAGTAATGCTGCAACAGATGCTGATGTTTTCTATAATCGTCAAAACATTTATCAAAAAATACATGAAATAAACCCTCTGCTTAACACTTCTTAAAACCATATAAAGTCTTTACAAGATAATTCTCCAAATTTCCTTTATATAGTGCTATTTAGACTGATGGGACAGGTGTTTTTAATGAAGGAGTATACCAAGCATTTTCTCATTTAATCAGCCAATTTCCATGATATTTTCAACCAATTTACACATGAGTACCTTGTAAACTCCTTCATAAGACTGGAGTTTATACAGTATATAAAAACATTCAGGTTTTGATCTCCATGCACTGCTACTGAGGTGTTTTGTTTAGTCTATTGCATGTGTATTTTTGCTGCAAACCACAGGTATAACAAGACGCCAGCTGATAATCCACATTCATACAAAGCGGCAACAGGTTTGGACCCTGAGCCTCTGTGTGCCAGTGCTCTGTTAGGATGCATTAGTGCGGTCACGTGGCATGCTGGTTGCATAGGGAATATGAGAGTTTCACTTGTAAAATGCAGATCTTGCCGTACTGGGTGTAGCTGCACCGCTGAGACGGGGATCTGCACCGTGCCTGGAGGTGCTGTGAGGAACACCTGAGGGACAGCACCTGTGGGGAAAAGAAAAAGTTTTTCTCCCATGGGTAAGTTCTCTAGAATCCCCGTTGTTCTAATGTTTATTTGAAATAAATTATTTAAAAATCCACATCTGTCACTCAGCTAATTAATACCTGTGTCCTGGGCCTGTGCGTGGGACACCTGCATGGCTGAGGTGCCCTGGGAGAAGGCGTTGAGCACAGCCAGACCCCCGTCAGCCAGCGCTGGTGTGGAGGCGTACATCACCGTGTGGGGACTGGGGTACATCATGTGACCCGCCACAGACGTTGGCACTGACGAGGTGACGATGGTTGCTGGGAGACTCACCGTTGCTGGAGGGAAAGCAGGCAGAGGGAGTGAACGCTCACGTCACACTGAAGGCAGGAGGCATGTGTGCTTGTCGGCCAGCAGATGGCGCTTAATATCTTTGAAAAGCAATAGCGCTATTTCTATATTCAAACTACAGTATTCAGAGAGAGAGTATGTTAACTCCTTCTTATGCAGTGTGTAGTGACACAATTACACTTTCATCAAAGACAGAAATCATTCCAAACAGAAGCAGAATTTAAAACAAATCAGTGAAAACATAATTACAAACTGGTAAAAAGCTACTAATCTTAACAGGCAACACAGGGGACCATATTTCTGCTCATTGGGGAGCTTTATTTGCATTATAAGGCCAAACCAAAATTCTGATGGTGGTTTGTGCACAAGTGAAGCTTAAGAGTAAAATATAAAAAGACCATTCAGTCCAGGCTGGGTTCACAAATGCTTCAGTGGGTCGTCTTCATCACATTACATGAATTTTAGGTACTAAATTTTATAGTAACCTATTATTGTGTTTGAAGTGCAGCTGTTTCTCTACAAGAACCCACCAAATTATCATCAAGGGAGGTTTTTAGGAAACTTCAACCTGAAGGACACAAGTCTACAGTCTTTGTTCAGAGAGGAGAGTTGACCTACCGGTGGAGTTTGTGGAGGTGTGGGACATTTCGGGGCTGCTGTCACTGTTGGAGGTGGACTGGGTGTTGGGGTGGACCTGGATAGCCTGGAGCTGCTGGGGAACACCTGTTCCTGGAGACACACAGAGGGCATTCAGCCGCCACAGTAAGTCACCAAACACCCCACACAGGGATTACCAGTAGTTGCAGTGGGGTGGGGGTGGGGGGGATGTGGAAGCAGTGGCAGTACTGTTAGTTGAGATAGTAGAAGTCGTGCAAGTAGCATTAGTAATCCTAGTGTTAGGTGCACGATTATTAGTCTCAGCAGTAGAGGTAGCATTAGCAGCAGCAGCCTCACAATCATATGATCGTTAGTATAAGCAGGCAGTGGTGGGGACAGACAAGCAGAGCAGGTCACCTGTGAGGGAGACAGCAGCAGGGAAGCGGAAGACAGCCTGCTGTCCCTGCTGTGGCTGCGGGGCGGCGGTCAGGGTCTGACCATGCTGCCCCTGGAGGGCCAGGGAGTGCTGCTGCAGCTGGCTCAGAGGAATGGTGGGGGTGCCAGGGGGGAGAGGAGTGCCTGCTGGAGGGGCACACACACACACGCACACACACACCAACATACATACAAAAGGGAATAAGACTAAGTGCAGAAAAAGTGGAAAAAGTGCTAGTTCTTTTCAGCGAGAACACGTTTTTATAAAAGATTTCCTGTTCAAGAAATCAACGATCTTCAGTTCAGATTTAGATAAAATGGCAGCAAAGCAAGCAGCTATATGAGAATTTTATTTTCATTTTAATTAATTACTAAACGCAGTCAAACGTGTGTTCTGGCATGTTTTAAGGGATTTATGCATGACTCAGCCAATTTGCTATGAAACATTAATATTCAAATACTTCCTGTCTATAAAGTTTTGTGTCATTTTCTTTTCAAATGATTTTTTCTCTTATCAAAGTGTGTTTTTATGAAACAAATGGCAGATATTTTATTTAGGAACATGACTTCTGAGTTACACCCTCACATTTGGTCATATGCTCCATAGACAGTTGCTGCAGCAGGGTGGGCAGGCCCTTTCAAGCTGTCAACTGAGGAGGTTTTAGTGTGGGAGGGTGTGTTGTTCCACCTGGCACTGCTGCCATGTGCCAGACAGGTGGTGAAGAGGAGAGAGGGAGCGAGCAAGCCGCAGAGAGAGAGAGAGCAATACAGGGAGGGTGAGAGAGAAGCTTGTAGAAAGAGGAGGACAGGAAGGAGGAGGACGGAGAAAGAAAAAGGGTGGGAAAGGAACAGAGAAGCTGCTTTGCTGTCCTTCAGCTGTCAGTCAAAATAACACACAGGACCCATTAGTGGGCATAATGTGTCTGTCTGCGCTCTGCCACAGCTGAACAGACAACCGTCACACTGCAACAACTAGCTAGTGACATTACTGCCAGTACAGAGTAAATACAACAGTGATGAGCTCTTGTGCTACATAATTACATATACTGTAGAAAAGATCACACCAGGCAGCATTTAAGTGTCAACCAGCCTTTTTGAACTGTTCATGTCATGGACCATGCTAAAAACAGTCTAGAGTTCTGAGCACTTCCTTTTTGTTAGCGTATTACTATTAGACCAACCTCACACACACGAAGTGAGAAAAAGTGAGAGAGTGACAGTCATTCTTCTTCATTCTCTGATTGGGGATAATATCAAAGGAAATTATTGTAATATTCAAATATTCCTCTTGCCTTTGAGGGAATCATGACCTCTTGGCATTCCCAGACCCCTCTTGGAGACCCACAGATGTAGACCCATTATTTCTCAGCACATCCACCAAGAAAAGGAAGTGTAATGAATAATTACCGTGAAAGCCAATTTAGAAACACTTTAGGGATCCCCAAATCAAAGCCTGCCGCCCCAAAGTCCTCATTGAGTTGGTGAGGTAGAGGTCACTTGTGTTTCAGAGTGTGTCTGTGAAGTCCCCCTTAATGAAAGGTCATTTCTAGTTCAGGACCACTCTGTCACAAAGCTCCATAAAGTATGGCTTATAATTTCAGCCACGATCCTTCATTGAATATTCATGACTAATTACGGACCGTGTTCGTCAGCCCTCATTGCCAGGTCTATTGTGTCCCTCTCGTTTAATTATTCCCATCCCCGAGTGACAATCAAAGGCTGGGCCAGTCACCAATAGACGTGGCTTTCCTGGATACTGGGGGCTTTGTAAAACCCATGGGCGCTGAATGTTGGTGACTGACTATGAAGAGCTGTCGTGTGATGTAAACAGCTTGGACAGAGAGGCACGACCACCCTGAGATGACGACTGAGGTCACGGCACGGTGCCATTCAAATTCTAATCAGCTAATAAGCTAGACAACACAGTGACGTTAACAAAACATGAAGGGCTGCAGAAGTGTCATCTCAATTCTAAAAGGATGAGGTTAAATCAATCAGAGAGGACAAACATACCATAAAGAATTGTAACAGAGCTCTGAATGTTGAGAACAAGTAGCCTCAGGTTTTGCTGCTAACATACCGGGCATGAAGGTGAAGCCGCCGGGCAGCTGCATGACCCCCGTGGAGGCGCCGGCTGTCTTGAGGACGGTGCCGTTGGCGCTGATGTTGCTGTTGGCCGAAACAGGTGCCAGGTAGTTGGTGATGGGAAACGAGGGCCCGCTGCTCACCTGCATGGTGGTGGAGGTGGTGGGCACCGTGGACTGGGCGCTGCTGGTAGTGCCTGGGAGGTTGGCTACCGTGAACGTCGGCTTCAGTGTGTCCTGATGGAGAAAGCAAACACCGTGAGTGGGAAGACAAGGACGATCAGACCATAATATTAAATTAGCACTGGATTCTGTCAAGGAATATCAATATGCTGTTTTTTCTGCACTAATACGTTCACTACTGTGCCAAAAACCATTGAATCCAGCAACATCAGAAGCGTTTCACATGAGGACACCTAAAACAACACCATTAATGGGGCTTTTCCTCTCTAAAGCAGCTGAACGCAGGGTGGGAAGGAGGGGGGGGCTTTAGTACTTTCAGTATTTTCAGGGATCAGTGGGTGGGTGACAGAAACCAGAGTGGGGTAAATGACATAAACAAGGTAGAGAAAACAGGCTGGACCCCTCTAATTGCATCCACATGTAAATTACTAAGTAGTGCGGGGACAAACTCTCTCCCAGAGCAATTCCATTCTGCAGCTGACATGAACAGTAAGTTACATTAACGCTGAGGAAAACATCTCAGTGATTCACACTGAATGTAGGATTTTCAGATTTCATTTAAGACGGCAACATTAACTGAGGAATTCATATGGAAATGGAACACAAAACAAAACCAAGGACCATAAGAGTTTAAAGCCATGCTAGCGGCTCTGTGAGACTACTTAGACACAGAGCTGCTGTTATTTAGATGCCAATATATTTTTAGGATGTTAGCATTTGCTAACATTAGTTTCTTAGCACCAAACAAAAACTTCAGCAGAGGATGATGGGAATGTTATAACTTTTGCAGGTATTTGGTCATATACCAAAGTACTGAACAAATCTGATTATGCTGCTAAAGGATCATCAAAGTCATTAGGAGTCATCCTCTGGGGAACATGAATTTCTGTACAAAATATAACCTTGATGCATCCAATAGTAAGATAATTCACTCTGGACTGATTGATCGACCAACACTGCCGTCCCTGAAGCCATGCTGCTGGCTTGGCTAAAAATGACTTTCCTCTACATCAAAGTCAAAGCAGAAACAAGTCACAGCAGCTGTGAAGGAATATGCTGGACATCCTCTTTGAACAGGGCAACCGAATACTTGCAGAATCCGTCATCCATTTGCTATCTATACCGGCTTATCATGCAATTAAAATCCAGTCGCTGCTCCATCCAATTCCACTGAAGAGAAAACAAAAACACAATTTCTGCCCTCATATCTTCTTGAGTTACTATGACAACTATATGACCATGTAACATGTCATCTCTGCAAAAGGCTTAGAATCTAGGCAAATGCTCACATAAACTTAAGATCAAAGTAGGTGAGATGTAGCATCACACCATACGCTAATGTGAGCATCCATTGAACAGCAGAGCAGGATGTGTTGGTGAGTGGGCTGCATGATAAGAGGAGGGTAGGCGTAAAGCCAGGACTATAAAGCATATCCAAACCCACCATGCCTGTTTTTATGCACTTATCACATGATACTAATGATCTGTAACAGCAGAATGGGAGAAAGCCTACACATAAGGAGGTATGCATCTCCATGTGGTTTCAATATTCTTTGAGGGGTTGATTCCGGACGATTAAACATGGATACAGCGAAGGGGCTGAGACAATTCAATGGAGGCAGAATATTTCAAGTTACCTCACATTAATCTAGGGTGTAAACACCACAACACAAAAAGCTTTCAAACAATATGAAACGAGGCAAAATGGAAGGAGCCTTCAAGTTTGAATGGGAGCTGCAAGCCTAGTAAGGATAGGCTGTCTCTCCACAAGTCTGGAGTACAGAATATCATAAAAACCTGCTGCATTTCAAAGGCTTCTCCAAGAAACAAAGAAATGCAGACTCAAAGGACACAACCTATATGTATCCTGTATGTATCCTTTGTAGTTCTCAGTATTCCATAATGCACAGTGTGAGGCCAACCCTCTGAGCAAGCCATTACTGGTTTTTATATGTGACCGATTACATGGGTGAAAGGTAGAGGATCCAGCTAGGACTCCACTGATAGGGCCTTCCAACCACACACCACCATGAAAACATTCAAATGGAGCTACTGTAGAAGATTTCTTCCAGTCTTCAGCCACATCCCAGTACTTCTAACATCTTAATAAAAATAGTCTGCTAGTATGCTTCACTGGACTTCTTTTTTTATTTGGAGATATTAAAACTCTCAGAAGACAAATAAATAATGAAGGGTGTTGCAGTTAACACAGAGTCTTCTGGCCTTCATAACGTACAGATGGCTAAGCAGGTGTTGTCTTTTACATGCTGCTCTGAATCAACAAGAGTATACTAAACCAAAACTGCACAGCGCTGAGCAGTTCATTGGCTGATCCAGGCCCTGCTGAGGGGCTCTGACAGTCCAAGGTCCTTTACCTCTTTAGTTAAACAGCAGCTGGAAAGTCGATGGGGGAGGGGCACACAGATGACTCACAGTTGTTCTGCCCTTCCAACTAAAAAGGAAAACTGAACAAATTCATTCGAGAATAATCTAACATCCATTTACTATACAGCTACCGGGCCTGTCATCCATCACAGAGTGACTGCTGACAATCAGACCGGAACACAGCTGTCAGCATGTCTTCATTTCCCCAAGACACACTCTCCAGTTTTGGGTTAAATAGTAGCTGTTTCACTAATGTTCACATTAGACAAATGAACATATCTCACCACATGCTGGCAGAGAGGTTACAGATACTCTATCTCATAATAATGGTTGAAAAAAAAAAACTAAAAAAATATTTAAGGTTATGAAATGACAGAAGAAGAGGAAATGGTCCCAAAGTGGAGCAAAAAAAAAGAAAAAGCCACTAGTTCTACTTGACACTGGAGATAGCATTTATTAGCCACAGTAATATCAGATAATATCAGAGTGTGTGTGTGTGTGTGTGTGTGTGTGTGTGTGTGTGGCAGGCTGAGCAGAGCCAGACCTGTATGGAGTTTGGGACAGGGGACAGGGGACAGGATAGGGGCGAGAGTACAAACAGCTGAGGGTACAGACAGCTGGCGGGAAACCTGAGCACCTCTGAGGGGGAATTAACCCTTTCCAGGCCAGCTGAGGCAGCAGGAGGCCACGTGTAAAGACAGCCGCCATCTGACTTTTAGCACGTCTCAGTAATGGGGTCGTACAAAAATGACTGAATTCTTGTAATGGACAAACATGGTTCACCTTGTGCTCACTAAGAGGGCAAGGCAACTGTGCTCCAGCTTTTTCATATTACACTACTCAATAGAGCAATAAATGGCTGCACTTGCTTTGCTGTCAGATTTCTACTCAGATCCAAGAGAGAACTGAGTGTTTAACCTGTGGGGTAACTGAAGAGCAGCCTGAGTCTAGTCAAACTGCCACTATCACTCTGACCTACATAGCAAACTTCCACTGACCTACTGCTTTGTTTGACCATCTCCATGTGTCTCTGTTCAACTGGCCATTCTATAAACAGCACTGGCTTTTAGTTCAGAGTCAAGGCAGTGCATAGTAAACATAGGCCACAGTGGTGTAATGCATTCCCTCAGAACAGAAGTGAGAGGAGAGAATCATCCCCGTGATGTAGTCAAAGCCCAAACTCTGTCACTTCCTCTAGTCCCGTCCATCTCCTGCTCCTTCTAATACAATCTACAAACTGACACATCATATCATCTCCATCAGTAAAAATGGAAAGCAACTATTGCCCCCCTGCTAGTATCACCCTGGAACACACTGGAAGTCTGAATAGTATAAAATGCAATATATGAGAGCTGAAACAATTAGTAGATTAATCCATTATTCTTCATTTTGTAAGTACAACTTTCAAACATTAACTAGTTCTAGCTTCTTACAGTGAATATTTGCTGCTTTTCTAGTAGTAATTCAACTACTTTTGGCAGTAACTAGAAATGTAACCAATTACTTTTTCAAATTATTTGTCTTATATGAAAATAGTGGACAACTGCAGAGGATAGTAGACAAACGCAGCCTATTCCCAGAATTTTCCGCTTTATGATTTAACATCACCAGACCTTACAGCAGCATTAGACTAACTTAGCCAACACAATGGCTGACAGTTAAGGCAATGTGAGCTTGCTGTCCTGGAAATATGGACATTATTTTTTCCATCCTTGAGATCAAGGAAAAAAAAATATACTGGTGAGTTGTAATCTATGTGCAGGTGGCCTATCTATTATTAGCCTAGGCCTATCGTGATAAGAAAGTACTGTCAAATGTATGAGAAACAGTTTTTACATTGCCAAGAGTATTAAAACTGACTAGTGCTTGATTTGAAGGCCCGTCAAGGCTACAATAACTAAGCCTATCAAAACATATCTGTTGTGTTTTGTTGTTCCACTACTTATCTTTCATCATAGTGATAATGGGCACAGTTGTTTTGTCCCACACTGTGCCACAGCAACACTAAAATAATATGGATGTGTGCATTAATAAGAGAATTGAAGCAGACATTTAAAAGTAACTCAAAAGTTACTTTCCCTACTAACTAATTACTTTTATATGCAGTAATTGGTAAAGTAATTCAATTACTTTTAAGAGAACTAGTAACTAGTAACTAACTAATTACTAATTTTCAGTAACTTGTGCAACACTGACATAAAGATTTGAATCAGCTTGAGAGGGAACAGTAAAGAAATGTACTTTCACAAGTAAAAAAGTCACATTTCTAAAACTTCCCAGATGCCAGATTCCCATTTCCCCACTTGTTTTCAAATCAACTTCACTACCGCCTTCATCGCTTTGGGGAAAAAAAACATGGCCTGGCTTAGGGGAAACACACCACTTAGTATAATGAAGTACCAGAACGAAACAAATGAAGCCAGAATTTATTACTGTGTGAAGAGAAGGCTGAGTCGTCTGGAAGAAGCAA